>NW_027464642.1:1500000-1610027 GCF_043290135.1 Rhipicephalus microplus | reverse complement strand
AACTTGAAACTCCACAACTAGAAACTCCGCAACTAGAAACTCCACAACAAGGGACTCCGCAACTCAACAATTAGAAACTCCACAACTGGAAAATCCACAACTAGATACTCCACAACTAGAAAATCTACAACTAGAAACTCCACAACTATAGACTCCACAACTTGAAACTCCACAAGTTTAAACTCCACAACTTGAGACTCCACAACTAGAAACTCCACAACTGGGAACTCCCCAACTAGAAACTCCGCAACTAGAAACTCCGAAACAGGAGACTCTACAACTAGAAACTCCACAACTAGAAACTCGAAAACTAGAAACTCCACAACTAGAAACTTCACAACTAGAAACTCCGCAACTAGAGACTCCACAACTAGAAACTTCACAACTTGAAACTCCTCAAATAGAAACTCCACAACCAGAAACTCCACAACTAGAAACTCCGCAACTAGAAACTCCGCAACTAGACACTCCACAACTAGAAACTCCACAACTAGAAACTCCACAACTTCAAACTCCATTAAAACAGACTCGGCAACTAGAAATTCCATATCTAGAAACTCCACAACTAGAAACTGCAAAACTAGAGACTTCACAACTAGAAACTCAACAACTAGAAACTCCACAACTAAAATCTCCACAACTGGAAACTCCACAACTTGAGACTCCGCAACTTGAAACTTCACAACTAGAAACTTCGCAACTAGAAACTCCGCAACTATAAACTCCGCAACTAAAAACTCCACAACTTAAAATTCCACAACTAGATACTCCACAACTGGAAACTCCACAACTAGATACTTCACAACTGGAAACTCCACAACTAGATACTCCACAACTGGAAACTCCACAACTAGAATTTCCACAACTAGAGACTCCACAACTCGAAACTCCACAACTAGAAACTCCACGACTAGAAACTCCACAACCAGAAACTCCGCAACTCCACAACTAGAAACTCCACAACTGGAAACTCCACAACTAGATACTCTGCAACTAGAAACTCCACAACTAGAGACTCCACAACTTGAAACTCCACAACTTTAAGCTCCACAACTTGAGACTCCACAACTAGAAACTGCGCAACTTGAAACTCCGCAGCTTGAGACTCCGCAACTGGAAATTCCACAACTATGGACTCCGCCACTAGAAACTCCACAGCTAGAAACTCCACAACTGGAAACTCCACTACTAGATACTCCACAACTGGAAACTCGGCAACTAGAAACTCCACAACTAGAGACTCCACAACTTGAAACTCCACAACTAGAGACTCTGTAACTAGAAACTCCACAACTCGAAACTCCACAACTGGAAACTCCACAACTAGAAACTCCACAGCTTGAGACTCCGCAACTTGAAACTCCACAACTTGAAACTTCGCAACTAGAAACTCCGCAACTAGGGACTCCACAACTAGAAACTCCACAACTAGAAACTCCACAACTCGAAACTCCACTACTAGATACTCCATAACAGGAAACTCGACAACTAGAAACTCCACATCTAGAGACTCCACAATTTGAAACTCCACAACTAGAGACTCTGCAACTAGAAACTCAACAACTAGATACTCCGCAACGGAACAACTAGAAACTCCACAACTGGAAAATCCACAACTAGATACTCCACAACTAGAAAATCTACAACTAGAAACTCCACAACTATAGACTCCACAACTTGAAACTCCACAAGTTTAAACTCCACAACTTGAGACTCCACAAGTAGAAACTCCACAACTAGAAACTCCACAACTGGAAACTCCCCAACTAGAAACTCCGCAACTAGAAACTCCGCAACAGGAGACTCTACAACTAGAAACTCCACAACTAGAAACTTCAAAACTAGAAACTCCACAACTAGAAACTTCACAACTAGAAACTCCGCAACTAGAGACTCCACAACAAGAAACTCCACAACTTGAAACTCCACAACTAGAAACTCCGCAACTAGAAACTCCACAAATAGAGACTCGGCAACTAGAAATTTCATATCTAGAAACTCCACAACAAGAAACTGTAAAACTAGACTTCACAACTAGAAACTCAACAACTAGAAACTCCACAACTAAAAACTCCACACCTGGAAACTCCACAACTTGAGACTCCGCAACTTGAAACTCCACAACAATAAACTCCGCTATTAAAAACTCCGCAACTAGAAACTCCGCAACTAGAAACTCCACAACTTGAAACTCCACAACTAGATACTCCACAACTGGAAACTTCACAACTAGATACTTCACAAATGGAAACTCCACAACTAGATACTCCACAACTGGAAACTCCACAACTAGAAACTCCACAACTAGAGACTCCACAACTCGAAACTCCACAACTAGAAACTCCACAACTAGAAACTCCACAACTGGAAACTCCACAACTAGATACTCCGCAACTAGAAACTCCACAACTAGATACTTCACAAATGGAAACTCCACAACTAGATACTCCACAACTGGAAACTCCACAACTAGAAACTCCACAACTAGAGACTCCACAACTAGAAACTCCGCAACTAGAAACTCCACAACTAGAAACTCCACAACTAGAAACTCCACAACTAAAAACTCTTCAACTTGAAACTCCTCAACTAGAAACTCCACAACTAGAAACTCCACAACTGGAAACTCCACAACTAGATACTCCGCAACTAGAAACTCCACAACTAGAGACTCAACAACTTGAAACTCCACAACTAGAAACTCCACAACTAGAAACTCTGCAACTAGAGACTCCACAACTAGAAACTCCACAACTAGAAACTCCACAACTAGAAACTCCACAACTAGAAACTCCACAACTAGAAACTCCACAACTAGAGATTCCGCAACTAGAAACTCCACAACCAGAGACTCCGCAACTAGAAACTCCGCAGCTAGAAACTCCACAAATAGAAACTCCACAACTAGAAACTCCGCAGCTAGAAACTACACAACTAGACTCCACAAATAGAAACTCCACAACTAGAAACTCCACAACTGGAAACTCTCCAACTAGAAACTCCACAACTAGATACTCCGCAACTAGAAACTCCACAACTAGAGACTCCACAACTTGAAACTCCACAACTAGAAACTCCACAACTAGAAACTCTGCAACTAGAGACTCCACAACTAGAAACTCCACAACTACAAACTCCACAAATAGAGACTCGTCAACTAGAAGTTCCATATCTAGAAACTCCACAACTACAAACTCCACAAATAGAGACTCGGCAACTAGAAATTCCACAACAAGAAACTCCACAACTCGAAACTCCACTACTAGATACTCCACAACTGGAAACTCGACAACTAGAAACTCCACATCTAGAGACTCCACAATTTGAAACTCCACAACTAGAGACTCTGCAACTAGAAACTCCACAACTGAAAACTCCACAACTGGAAACTCCACAACGAGACACTCCACAACAAAAAACTCTTCAACTAGAAACTCCTAAACTAGAGACTCCACAACTAGAGAATCTACAACTAGAGACTTCAAACTAGAAACTCAACAACTAGAAACTCCACAACTAAAAACTCAACAACTAGAAACTCCCCAGCTTGAGACTCCGCAACTTGAAACTCCACAACTAGAAACTCCGCAACTAGAAACTCCACAACAAGGGACTCCACAACTAGAACCTCCACAACTAGAAACTTCACAACTCGAAACTCCACTACTAGATACTCCACAACTGGAAACTCGACAACTAGAAACTCCACATCTAGAGACTCCACAACTGGAAACTCGACAACTAGAAACTCCACATCTAGAGACTCCACAACTTGAAACTCCACAACTAGAGACTCTGCAACTAGAAACTCAACAACTAGAGACTCCGCAACTCAACAATTAGAAACTCCACAACTGGAAAATCCACAACTAGATACTCCACAACTAGAAAATCTACAACTAGAAACTCCACAACTATAGACTCCACAACTTGAAACTCCACAAGTTTAAACTCCACAACTTGAGACTCCACAACTAGAAACTCCACAACTAGAAACTCCACAACTGGGAACTCCCCAACTAGAAACACCGCAACTAGAAACTCCGCAACAGGAGACTCTACAACTAGAAACTCCACAACTAGAAACTCGAAAACTAGAAACTCCACAACTAGAAACTCCGCAACTAGAGACTCCACAACTGGAAACTCCACAACTAGATACTCCGCAACTAGAAACTCCACAACTAGAGACTCCACAACTTGAAACTCCACAACTAGAAACTCCACAACTAGAAACTCTGCAACTAGAGACTCCACAACTAGAAACTCCACAACTAGAAACTCCACAACAAGAAACTCCACAACTAGAAACTCCACAACTAGAAACTCCACAACTAGAAACTCCACAACTAGAGATTCCGCAACTAGAAACTCCACAACCAGAGACTCCGCAACTAGAAACTCCGCAGCTAGAAACTCCACAAATAGAAACTCCGCAACTAGAAACTCCGCAGCTAGAAACTACACAACTAGAGACTCCACAAATAGAAACTCCACAACTAGAAACTCCACAACTGGAAACTCTCCAACTAGAAACTCCGCAACTAGAAACTCCGCAACAGGAGACTCTACAACTAGAAACTCCACAACTAGAAACTCCAAAACTAGAAACTCCACAACTCGAAACTCCACAACTGAAAACTCTACAACTAGACACTCCACAACTAAAAACTCTTCAACCTGAAACTCCTCAACTAGAAACTCCACAACTAGAAACTCCACAAAAGAGACTCCGCGACTTCACAATTAGAAACTCCACAACTGGAAACTCCACAAATAGATACTCTGCAACTAGAAACTCCACAACTAGAGACTCCACAACTTGAAACTCCACAACTTTAAACTCCATAACTTGAGACTCCACACCTAAAAACTCCACAACTTGAAACTCCACAGCTTGAGACTCCGCAACTAGAAACTCCACAACTAGGGACTCCACAACTGGAAACTCCACTACTAGATACTCCACAACTGAAAACTCGGCAACTAGAAACTCCACAACTAGAGACTCCACAACTTGAAACTCCACAACTAGAGACTCTGCAACTAGAAACTCCACAACTCGAAACTCCACAACTCGAAACTCCACAACGAGACACTCCACAACAAAAAACTCTTCAACTAGAAACTCCTAAACTTGAGACTCCACAACTAGAGAATCTACAACTAGAGACTTCAAACTAGAAACTCAACAACTAGAAACTCCACAACTAAAAACTCAACAACTAGAAACTCCCCAGCTTGAGACTCCGCAACTTGAAACTCCACAACTAGAAACTCCGCAACTAGAAACTCCACAACAAGGGACTCCGCAACTCAACAATTAGAAACTCCACAACTGGAAAATCCACAACTAGATACTCCACAACTAGAAAATCTACAACTAGAAACTCCACAACTATAGACTCCACAACTTGAAACTCCACAAGTTTAAACTCCACAACTTGAGACTCCACAACTAGAAACTCCACAACTGGGAACTCCCCAACTAGAAACTCCGCAACTAGAAACTCCGAAACAGGAGACTCTACAACTAGAAACTCCACAACTAGAAACTCGAAAACTAGAAACTCCACAACTAGAAACTTCACAACTAGAAACTCCGCAACTAGAGACTCCACAACTAGAAACTTCACAACTTGAAACTCCTCAAATAGAAACTCCACAACCAGAAACTCCACAACTAGAAACTCCGCAACTAGAAACTCCGCAACTAGACACTCCACAACTAGAAACTCCACAACTAGAAACTCCACAACTTCAAACTCCATTAAAACAGACTCGGCAACTAGAAATTCCATATCTAGAAACTCCACAACTAGAAACTGCAAAACTAGAGACTTCACAACTAGAAACTCAACAACTAGAAACTCCACAACTAAAATCTCCACAACTGGAAACTCCACAACTTGAGACTCCGCAACTTGAAACTTCACAACTAGAAACTTCGCAACTAGAAACTCCGCAACTAGAAACTCCGCAACTAAAAACTCCACAACTTAAAATTCCACAACTAGATACTCCACAACTGGAAACTCCACAACTAGATACTTCACAACTGGAAACTCCACAACTAGATACTCCACAACTGGAAACTCCACAACTAGAATTTCCACAACTAGAGACTCCACAACTCGAAACTCCACAACTAGAAACTCCACGACTAGAAACTCCACAACCAGAAACTCCGCAACTCCACAACTAGAAACTCCACAACTGGAAACTCCACAACTAGATACTCTGCAACTAGAAACTCCACAACTAGAGACTCCACAACTTGAAACTCCACAACTTTAAGCTCCACAACTTGAGACTCCACAACTAGAAACTGCGCAACTTGAAACTCCGCAGCTTGAGACTCCGCAACTGGAAATTCCACAACTATGGACTCCGCCACTAGAAACTCCACAGCTAGAAACTCCACAGCTGGAAACTCCACTACTAGATACTCCACAACTGGAAACTCGGCAACTAGAAACTCCACAACTAGAGACTCCACAACTTGAAACTCCACAACTAGAGACTCTGTAACTAGAAACTCCACAACTCGAAACTCCACAACTGGAAACTCCACAACTAGAAACTCCACAGCTTGAGACTCCGCAACTTGAAACTCCACAACTTGAAACTTCGCAACTAGAAACTCCGCAACTAGGGACTCCACAACTAGAAACTCCACAACTAGAAACTCCACAACTCGAAACTCCACTACTAGATACTCCATAACAGGAAACTCGACAACTAGAAACTCCACATCTAGAGACTCCACAATTTGAAACTCCACAACTAGAGACTCTGCAACTAGAAACTCAACAACTAGATACTCCGCAACGGAACAACTAGAAACTCCACAACTGGAAAATCCACAACTAGATACTCCACAACTAGAAAATCTACAACTAGAAACTCCACAACTATAGACTCCACAACTTGAAACTCCACAAGTTTAAACTCCACAACTTGAGACTCCACAAGTAGAAACTCCACAACTAGAAACTCCACAACTGGAAACTCCCCAACTAGAAACTCCGCAACTAGAAACTCCGCAACAGGAGACTCTACAACTAGAAACTCCACAACTAGAAACTTCAAAACTAGAAACTCCACAACTAGAAACTTCACAACTAGAAACTCCGCAACTAGAGACTCCACAACAAGAAACTCCACAACTTGAAACTCCACAACTAGAAACTCCGCAACTAGAAACTCCACAAATAGAGACTCGGCAACTAGAAATTTCATATCTAGAAACTCCACAACAAGAAACTGTAAAACTAGACTTCACAACTAGAAACTCAACAACTAGAAACTCCACAACTAAAAACTCCACACCTGGAAACTCCACAACTTGAGACTCCGCAACTTGAAACTCCACAACAATAAACTCCGCTATTAAAAACTCCGCAACTAGAAACTCCGCAACTAGAAACTCCACAACTTGAAACTCCACAACTAGATACTCCACAACTGGAAACTTCACAACTAGATACTTCACAAATGGAAACTCCACAACTAGATACTCCACAACTGGAAACTCCACAACTAGAAACTCCACAACTAGAGACTCCACAACTCGAAACTCCACAACTAGAAACTCCACAACTAGAAACTCCACAACTGGAAACTCCACAACTAGATACTCCGCAACTAGAAACTCCACAACTAGATACTTCACAAATGGAAACTCCACAACTAGATACTCCACAACTGGAAACTCCACAACTAGAAACTCCACAACTAGAGACTCCACAACTAGAAACTCCACAACTAGAAACTCCACAACTAGAAACTCCACAACTAGAAACTCCACAACTAAAAACTCTTCAACTTGAAACTCCTCAACTAGAAACTCCACAACTAGAAACTCCACAACTGGAAACTCCACAACTAGATACTCCGCAACTAGAAACTCCACAACTAGAGACTCCACAACTTGAAACTCCACAACTAGAAACTCCACAACTAGAAACTCTGCAACTAGAGACTCCACAACTAGAAACTCCACAACTAGAAACTCCACAACTAGAAACTCCACAACTAGAAACTCCACAACTAGAAACTCCACAACTAGAGATTCCGCAACTAGAAACTCCACAACCAGAGACTCCGCAACTAGAAACTCCGCAGCTAGAAACTCCACAAATAGAAACTCCGCAACTAGAAACTCCGCAGCTAGAAACTACACAACTAGACTCCACAAATAGAAACTCCACAACTAGAAACTCCACAACTGGAAACTCTCCAACTAGAAACTCCACAACTAGATACTCCGCAACTAGAAACTCCACAACTAGAGACTCCACAACTTGAAACTCCACAACTAGAAACTCCACAACTAGAAACTCTGCAACTAGAGACTCCACAACTAGAAACTCCACAACTACAAACTCCACAAATAGAGAATCGGCAACTAGAAATTCCATATCTAGAAACTCCACAACTACAAACTCCACAAATAGAGACTCGGCAACTAGAAATTCCACAAGAAACTCCACAACTCGAAACTCCACTACTAGATACTCCACAACTGGAAACTCGACAACTAGAAACTCCACATCTAGAGACTCCACAATTTGAAACTCCACAACTAGAGACTCTGCAACTAGAAACTCCACAACTGAAAACTCCACAACTGGAAACTCCACAACGAGACACTCCACAACAAAAAACTCTTCAACTAGAAACTCCTAAACTAGAGACTCCACAACTAGAGAATCTACAACTAGAGACTTCAAACTAGAAACTCAACAACTAGAAACTCCACAACTAAAAACTCAACAACTAGAAACTCCCCAGCTTGAGACTCCGCAACTTGAAACTCCACAACTAGAAACTCCGCAACTAGAAACTCCACAACAAGGGACTCCACAACTAGAACCTCCACAACTAGAAACTTCACAACTCGAAACTCCACTACTAGATACTCCACAACTGGAAACTCGACAACTAGAAACTCCACATCTAGAGACTCCACAACTGGAAACTCGACAACTAGAAACTCCACATCTAGAGACTCCACAACTTGAAACTCCACAACTAGAGACTCTGCAACTAGAAACTCAACAACTAGAGACTCCGCAACTCAACAATTAGAAACTCCACAACTGGAAAATCCACAACTAGATACTCCACAACTAGAAAATCTACAACTAGAAACTCCACAACTATAGACTCCACAACTTGAAACTCCACAAGTTTAAACTCCACAACTTGAGACTCCACAACTAGAAACTCCACAACTAGAAACTCCACAACTGGGAACTCCCCAACTAGAAACACCGCAACTAGAAACTCCGCAACAGGAGACTCTACAACTAGAAACTCCACAACTAGAAACTCGAAAACTAGAAACTCCACAACTAGAAACTCCGCAACTAGAGACTCCACAACTGGAAACTCCACAACTAGATACTCCGCAACTAGAAACTCCACAACTAGAGACTCCACAACTTGAAACTCCACAACTAGAAACTCCACAACTAGAAACTCTGCAACTAGAGACTCCACAACTAGAAACTCCACAACTAGAAACTCCACAACAAGAAACTCCACAACTAGAAACTCCACAACTAGAAACTCCACAACTAGAAACTCCACAACTAGAGATTCCGCAACTAGAAACTCCACAACCAGAGACTCCGCAACTAGAAACTCCGCAGCTAGAAACTCCACAAATAGAAACTCCGCAACTAGAAACTCCGCAGCTAGAAACTACACAACTAGAGACTCCACAAATAGAAACTCCACAACTAGAAACTCCACAACTGGAAACTCTCCAACTAGAAACTCCGCAACTAGAAACTCCGCAACAGGAGACTCTACAACTAGAAACTCCACAACTAGAAACTCCAAAACTAGAAACTCCACAACTCGAAACTCCACAACTGAAAACTCTACAACTAGACACTCCACAACTAAAAACTCTTCAACCTGAAACTCCTCAACTAGAAACTCCACAACTAGAAACTCCACAAAAGAGACTCCGCGACTTCACAATTAGAAACTCCACAACTGGAAACTCCACAAATAGATACTCTGCAACTAGAAACTCCACAACTAGAGACTCCACAACTTGAAACTCCACAACTTTAAACTCCATAACTTGAGACTCCACACCTAAAAACTCCACAACTTGAAACTCCACAGCTTGAGACTCCGCAACTAGAAACTCCACAACTAGGGACTCCACAACTGGAAACTCCACTACTAGATACTCCACAACTGAAAACTCGGCAACTAGAAACTCCACAACTAGAGACTCCACAACTTGAAACTCCACAACTAGAGACTCTGCAACTAGAAACTCCACAACTCGAAACTCCACAACTCGAAACTCCACAACGAGACACTCCACAACAAAAAACTCTTCAACTAGAAACTCCTAAACTTGAGACTCCACAACTAGAGAATCTACAACTAGAGACTTCAAACTAGAAACTCAACAACTAGAAACTCCACAACTAAAAACTCAACAACTAGAAACTCCCCAGCTTGAGACTCCGCAACTTGAAACTCCACAACTAGAAACTCCGCAACTAGAAACTCCACAACAAGGGACTCCACAACTAGAAACTCCACAACTAGAAACTTCACAACTCGAAACTCCACTACTAGATACTCCACAACTGGAAACTCGACAACTAGAAACTCCACATCTAGAGACTCCACAACTTGAAACTCCACAACTAGAGACTCTGCAACTAGAAACTCAACAACTAGAGACTCCGCAACTCAACAATTAGAAACTCCACAACTGGAAAATCCACAACTAGATACTCCACAACTAGAAAATCTACAACTAGAAACTCCACAACTATAGACTCCACAACTTGAAACTCCGCAAGTTTAAACTCCACAACTTGAGACTCCACAACTAGAAACTCCACAACTGGGAACTCCCCAACTAGAAACTCCGCAACTAGAAACTCCGAAACAGGAGACTCTACAACTAGAAACTCCACAACTAGAAACTCGAAAACTAGAAACTCCACAACTAGAAACTTCACAACTAGAAACTCCGCAACTAGAGACTCCACAACTAGAAACTTCACAACTTGAAACTCCTCAAATAGAAACTCCACAACCAGAAACTCCACAACTAGAAACTCCGCAACTAGAAACTCCGCAACTAGACACTCCACAACTAGAAACTCCACAACTAGAAACTCCACAACTTCAAACTCCATTAAAACAGACTCGGCAACTAGAAATTCCATATCTAGAAACTCCACAACTAGAAACTGCAAAACTAGAGACTTCACAACTAGAAACTCAACAACTAGAAACTCCACAACTAAAATCTCCACAACTGGAAACTCCACAACTTGAGACTCCGCAACTTGAAACTTCACAACTAGAAACTTCGCAACTAGAAACTCCGCAACTAGAAACTCCGCAACTAAAAACTCCACAACTTAAAATTCCACAACTAGATACTCCACAACTGGAAACTCCACAACTAGATACTCCACAACTGGAAACTCCACAACTAGAATTTCCACAACTAGAGACTCCACAACTCGAAACTCCACAACTAGAATCTCCACGACTAGAAACTCCACAACCAGAAACTCCGCAACTCCACAACTAGAAACTCCACAACTGGAAACTCCACAACTAGATACTCTGCAACTAGAAACTCCACAACTAGAGACTCCACAACTTGAAACTCCACAACTTTAAGCTCCACAACTTGAGACTCCACAACTAGAAACTGCGCAACTTGAAACTCCGCAGCTTGAGACTCCGCAACTGGAAATTCCACAACTATGGACTCCGCCACTAGAAACTCCACAGCTAGAAACTCCACAACTGGAAACTCCACTACTAGATACTCCACAACTGGAAACTCGGCAACTAGAAACTCCACAACTAGAGACTCCACAACTTGAAACTCCACAACTAGAGACTCTGCAACTAGAAACTCCACAACTCGAAACTCCACAACTGGAAACTCCACAACTAGAAACTCCACAGCTTGAGACTCCGCAACTTGAAACTCCACAACTTGAAACTTCGCAACTAGAAACTCCGCAACTAGGGACTCCACAACTAGAAACTCCACAACTAGAAACTCCACAACTCGAAACTCCACTACTAGATACTCCATAACAGGAAACTCGACAACTAGAAACTCCACATCTAGAGACTCCACAATTTGAAACTCCACAACTAGAGACTCTGCAACTAGAAACTCAACAACTAGATACTCCGCAACGGAACAACTAGAAACTCCACAACTGGAAAATCCACAACTAGATACTCCACAACTAGAAAATCTACAACTAGAAACTCCACAACTATAGACTCCACAACTTGAAACTCCACAAGTTTAAACTCCACAACTTGAGACTCCACAAGTAGAAACTCCACAACTAGAAACTCCACAACTGGAAACTCCCCAACTAGAAACTCCGCAACTAGAAACTCCGCAACAGGAGACTCTACAACTAGAAACTCCACAACTAGAAACTTCAAAACTAGAAACTCCACAACTAGAAACTTCACAACTAGAAACTCCGCAACTAGAGACTCCACAACAAGAAACTCCACAACTTGAAACTCCACAACTAGAAACTCCGCAACTAGAAACTCCACAAATAGAGACTCGGCAACTAGAAATTTCATATCTAGAAACTCCACAACAAGAAACTGTAAAACTAGACTTCACAACTAGAAACTCAACAACTAGAAACTCCACAACTAAAAACTCCACACCTGGAAACTCCACAACTTGAGACTCCGCAACTTGAAACTCCACAACAATAAACTCCGCTATTAAAAACTCCGCAACTAGAAACTCCGCAACTAGAAACTCCACAACTTGAAACTCCACAACTAGATACTCCACAACTGGAAACTTCACAACTAGATACTTCACAAATGGAAACTCCACAACTAGATACTCCACAACTGGAAACTCCACAACTAGAAACTCCACAACTAGAGACTCCACAACTCGAAACTCCACAACTAGAAACTCCACAACTAGAAACTCCACAACTGGAAACTCCACAACTAGATACTCCGCAACTAGAAACTCCACAACTAGATACTTCACAAATGGAAACTCCACAACTAGATACTCCACAACTGGAAACTCCACAACTAGAAACTCCACAACTAGAGACTCCACAACTAGAAACTCCACAACTAGAAACTCCACAACTAGAAACTCCACAACTAGAAACTCCACAACTAAAAACTCTTCAACTTGAAACTCCTCAACTAGAAACTCCACAACTAGAAACTCCTCAACTGGAAACTCCACAACTAGATACTCCGCAACTAGAAACTCCACAACTAGAGACTCCACAACTTGAAACTCCACAACTAGAAACTCCACAACTAGAAACTCTGCAACTAGAGACTCCACAACTAGAAACTCCACAACTAGAAACTCCACAACTTGAAACTCCACAACTAGAAACTCCACAACTAGAAACTCCACAACTAGAAACTCCACAACTAGAGATTCCGCAACTAGAAACTCCACAACCAGAGACTCCGCAACTAGAAACTCCGCAGCTAGAAACTCCACAAATAGAAACTCCGCAACTAGAAACTCCGCAGCTAGAAACTACACAACTAGACTCCACAAATAGAAACTCCACAACTAGAAACTCCACAACTGGAAACTCTCCAACTAGAAACTCCACAACTAGATACTCCGCAACTAGAAACTCCACAACTAGAGACTCCACAACTAGAAACTCCACAACTAGAAACTCCACAACTAGAAACTCTGCAACTAGAGACTCCACAACTAGAAACTCCACAACTACAAACTCCACAAATAGAGACTCGGCAACTAGAAATTCCATATCTAGAAACTCCACAACTACAAACTCCACAAATAGAGACTCGGCAACTAGAAATTCCACAACAAGAAACTCCACAACTCGAAACTCCACTACTAGATACTCCACAACTGGAAACTCGACAACTAGAAACTCCACATCTAGAGACTCCACAATTTGAAACTCCACAACTAGAGACTCTGCAACTAGAAACTCCACAACTGAAAACTCCACAACTGGAAACTCCACAACGAGACACTCCACAACAAAAAACTCTTCAACTAGAAACTCCTAAACTAGAGACTCCACAACTAGAGAATCTACAACTAGAGACTTCAAACTAGAAACTCAACAACTAGAAACTCCACAACTAAAAACTCAACAACTAGAAACTCCCCAGCTTGAGACTCCGCAACTTGAAACTCCACAACTAGAAACTCCGCAACTAGAAACTCCACAACAAGGGACTCCACAACTAGAACCTCCACAACTAGAAACTTCACAACTCGAAACTCCACTACTAGATACTCCACAACTGGAAACTCGACAACTAGAAACTCCACATCTAGAGACTCCACAACCGGAAACTCGACAACTAGAAACTCCACATCTAGAGACTCCACAACTTGAAACTCCACAACTAGAGACTCTGCAACTAGAAACTCAACAACTAGAGACTCCGCAACTCAACAATTAGAAACTCCACAACTGGAAAATCCACAACTAGATACTCCACAACTAGAAAATCTACAACTAGAAACTCCACAACTATAGACTCCACAACTTGAAACTCCACAAGTTTAAACTCCACAACTTGAGACTCCACAACTAGAAACTCCACAACTAGAAACTCCACAACTGGGAACTCCCCAACTAGAAACACCGCAACTAGAAACTCCGCAACAGGAGACTCTACAACTAGAAACTCCACAACTAGAAACTCGAAAACTAGAAACTCCACAACTAGAAACTCCGCAACTAGAGACTCCACAACTGGAAACTCCACAACTAGATACTCCGCAACTAGAAACTCCACAACTAGAGACTCCACAACTTGAAACTCCACAACTAGAAACTCCACAACTAGAAACTCTGCAACTAGAGACTCCACAACTAGAAACTCCACAACTAGAAACTCCACAACTAGAAACTCCACAACTAGAAACTCCACAACTAGAAACTCCACAACTAGAAACTCCACAACTAGAGATTCCGCAACTAGAAACTCCACAACCAGAGACTCCGCAACTAGAAACTCCGCAGCTAGAAACTCCACAAATAGAAACTCCGCAACTAGAAACTCCGCAGCTAGAAACTACACAACTAGAGACTCCACAAATAGAAACTCCACAACTAGAAACTCCACAACTGGAAACTCTCCAACTAGAAACTCCGCAACTAGAAACTCCGCAACAGGAGACTCTACAACTAGAAACTCCACAACTAGAAACTCCAAAACTAGAAACTCCACAACTCGAAACTCCACAACTGAAAACTCTACAACTAGACACTCCACAACTAAAAACTCTTCAACCTGAAACTCCTCAACTAGAAACTCCACAACTAGAAACTCCACAAAAGAGACTCCGCCACTTCACAATTAGAAACTCCACAACTGGAAACTCCACAAATAGATACTCTGCAACTAGAAACTCCACAACTAGAGACTCCACAACTTGAAACTCCACAACTTTAAACTCCATAACTTGAGACTCCACACCTAAAAACTCCACAACTTGAAACTCCACAGCTTGAGACTCCGCAACTAGAAACTCCACAACTAGGGACTCCACAACTGGAAACTCCACTACTAGATACTCCACAACTGAAAACTCGGCAACTAGAAACTCCACAACTAGAGACTCCACAACTTGAAACTCCACAACTAGAGACTCTGCAACTAGAAACTCCACAACTCGAAACTCCACAACTCGAAACTCCACAACGAGACACTCCACAACAAAAAACTCTTCAACTAGAAACTCCTAAACTTGAGACTCCACAACTAGAGAATCTACAACTAGAGACTTCAAACTAGAAACTCAACAACTAGAAACTCCACAACTAAAAACTCAACAACTAGAAACTCCCCAGCTTGAGACTCCGCAACTTGAAACTCCACAACTAGAAACTCCGCAACTAGAAACTCCACAACAAGGGACTCCACAACTAGAAACTCCATAACTAGAAACTTCACAACTCGAAACTCCACTACTAGATACTCCACAACTGGAAACTCGACAACTAGAAACTCCACATCTAGAGACTCCACAACTTGAAACTCCACAACTAGAGACTCTGCAACTAGAAACTCAACAACTAGAGACTCCGCAACTCAACAATTAGAAACTCCACAACTGGAAAATCCACAACTAGATACTCCACAACTAGAAAATCTACAACTAGAAACTCCACAACTATAGACTCCACAACTTGAAACTCCACAAGTTTAAACTCCACAACTTGAGACTCCACAACTAGAAACTCCACAACTGGGAACTCCCCAACTAGAAACTCCGCAACTAGAAACTCCGCAACAGGAGACTCTACAACTAGAAACTCCACAACTAGAAACTCGAAAACTAGAAACTCCACAACTAGAAACTTCACAACTAGAAACTCCGCAACTAGAGACTCCACAACTAGAAACTTCACAACTTGAAACTCCTCAAATAGAAACTCCACAACCAGAAACTCCACAACTAGAAACTCCGCAACTAGAAACTCCGCAACTAGACACTCCACAACTAGAAACTCCACAACTAGAAACTCCACAACTAGAAACTCCACAACTTGAAACTCCACAACTAGAAACTCCACAACTAGAAACTCCACAACTAGAAACTCCACAACTAGAGATTCCGCAACTAGAAACTCCACAACCAGAGACTCCGCAACTAGAAACTCCGCAGCTAGAAACTCCACAAATAGAAACTCCGCAACTAGAAACTCCGCAGCTAGAAACTACACAACTAGACTCCACAAATAGAAACTCCACAACTAGAAACTCCACAACTGGAAACTCTCCAACTAGAAACTCCACAACTAGATACTCCGCAACTAGAAACTCCACAACTAGAGACTCCACAACTTGAAACTCCACAACTAGAAACTCCACAACTAGAAACTCTGCAACTAGAGACTCCACAACTAGAAACTCCACAACTACAAACTCCACAAATAGAGACTCGGCAACTAGAAATTCCATATCTAGAAACTCCACAACTACAAACTCCACAAATAGAGACTCGGCAACTAGAAATTCCACAACAAGAAACTCCACAACTCGAAACTCCACTACTAGATACTCCACAACTGGAAACTCGACAACTAGAAACTCCACATCTAGAGACTCCACAATTTGAAACTCCACAACTAGAGACTCTGCAACTAGAAACTCCACAACTGAAAACTCCACAACTGGAAACTCCACAACGAGACACTCCACAACAAAAAACTCTTCAACTAGAAACTCCTAAACTAGAGACTCCACAACTAGAGAATCTACAACTAGAGACTTCAAACTAGAAACTCAACAACTAGAAACTCCACAACTAAAAACTCAACAACTAGAAACTCCCCAGCTTGAGACTCCGCAACTTGAAACTCCACAACTAGAAACTCCGCAACTAGAAACTCCACAACAAGGGACTCCACAACTAGAACCTCCACAACTAGAAACTTCACAACTCGAAACTCCACTACTAGATACTCCACAACTGGAAACTCGACAACTAGAAACTCCACATCTAGAGACTCCACAACCGGAAACTCGACAACTAGAAACTCCACATCTAGAGACTCCACAACTTGAAACTCCACAACTAGAGACTCTGCAACTAGAAACTCAACAACTAGAGACTCCGCAACTCAACAATTAGAAACTCCACAACTGGAAAATCCACAACTAGATACTCCACAACTAGAAAATCTACAACTAGAAACTCCACAACTATAGACTCCACAACTTGAAACTCCACAAGTTTAAACTCCACAACTTGAGACTCCACAACTAGAAACTCCACAACTAGAAACTCCACAACTGGGAACTCCCCAACTAGAAACACCGCAACTAGAAACTCCGCAACAGGAGACTCTACAACTAGAAACTCCACAACTAGAAACTCGAAAACTAGAAACTCCACAACTAGAAACTCCGCAACTAGAGACTCCACAACTGGAAACTCCACAACTAGATACTCCGCAACTAGAAACTCCACAACTAGAGACTCCACAACTTGAAACTCCACAACTAGAAACTCCACAACTAGAAACTCTGCAACTAGAGACTCCACAACTAGAAACTCCACAACTAGAAACTCCACAACTAGAAACTCCACAACTAGAAACTCCACAACTAGAAACTCCACAACTAGAAACTCCACAACTAGAGATTCCGCAACTAGAAACTCCACAACCAGAGACTCCGCAACTAGAAACTCCGCAGCTAGAAACTCCACAAATAGAAACTCCGCAACTAGAAACTCCGCAGCTAGAAACTACACAACTAGAGACTCCACAAATAGAAACTCCACAACTAGAAACTCCACAACTGGAAACTCTCCAACTAGAAACTCCGCAACTAGAAACTCCGCAACAGGAGACTCTACAACTAGAAACTCCACAACTAGAAACTCCAAAACTAGAAACTCCACAACTCGAAACTCCACAACTGAAAACTCTACAACTAGACACTCCACAACTAAAAACTCTTCAACCTGAAACTCCTCAACTAGAAACTCCACAACTAGAAACTCCACAAAAGAGACTCCGCCACTTCACAATTAGAAACTCCACAACTGGAAACTCCACAAATAGATACTCTGCAACTAGAAACTCCACAACTAGAGACTCCACAACTTGAAACTCCACAACTTTAAACTCCATAACTTGAGACTCCACACCTAAAAACTTCACAACTTGAAACTCCACAGCTTGAGACTCCGCAACTAGAAACTCCACAACTAGGGACTCCACAACTGGAAACTCCACTACTAGATACTCCACAACTGAAAACTCGGCAACTAGAAACTCCACAACTAGAGACTCCACAACTTGAAACTCCACAACTAGAGACTCTGCAACTAGAAACTCCACAACTCGAAACTCCACAACTCGAAACTCCACAACGAGACACTCCACAACAAAAAACTCTTCAACTAGAAACTCCTAAACTTGAGACTCCACAACTAGAGAATCTACAACTAGAGACTTCAAACTAGAAACTCAACAACTAGAAACTCCACAACTAAAAACTCAACAACTAGAAACTCCCCAGCTTGAGACTCCGCAACTTGAAACTCCACAACTAGAAACTCCGCAACTAGAAACTCCACAACAAGGGACTCCACAACTAGAAACTCCATAACTAGAAACTTCACAACTCGAAACTCCACTACTAGATACTCCACAACTGGAAACTCGACAACTAGAAACTCCACATCTAGAGACTCCACAACTTGAAACTCCACAACTAGAGACTCTGCAACTAGAAACTCAACAACTAGAGACTCCGCAACTCAACAATTAGAAACTCCACAACTGGAAAATCCACAACTAGATACTCCACAACTAGAAAATCTACAACTAGAAACTCCACAACTATAGACTCCACAACTTGAAACTCCACAAGTTTAAACTCCACAACTTGAGACTCCACAACTAGAAACTCCACAACTGGGAACTCCCCAACTAGAAACTCCGCAACTAGAAACTCCGCAACAGGAGACTCTACAACTAGAAACTCCACAACTAGAAACTCGAAAACTAGAAACTCCACAACTAGAAACTTCACAACTAGAAACTCCGCAACTAGAGACTCCACAACTAGAAACTTCACAACTTGAAACTCCTCAAATAGAAACTCCACAACCAGAAACTCCACAACTAGAAACTCCGCAACTAGAAACTCCGCAACTAGACACTCCACAACTAGAAACTCCACAACTAGAAACTCCACAACTTCAAACTCCATTAAAACAGACTCGGCAACTAGAAATTCCATATCTAGAAACTCCACAACTAGAAACTGCAAAACTAGAGACTTCACAACTAGAAACTCAACAACTAGAAACTCCACAACTAAAATCTCCACAACTGGAAACTCCACAACTTGAGACTCCGCAACTTGAAACTTCACAACTAGAAACTTCGCAACTAGAAACTCCGCAACTAGAAACTCCGCAACTAAAAACTCCACAACTTAAAATTCCACAACTAGATACTCCACAACTGGAAACTCCACAACTAGATACTTCACAACTGGAAACTCCACAACTAGATACTCCACAACTGCAAACTCCACAACTAGAATTTCCACAACTAGAGACTCCACAACTCGAAACTCCACAACTAGAAACTCCACGACTAGAAACTCCACAACCAGAAACTCCGCAACTCCACAACTAGAAACTCCACAACTGGAAACTCCACAACTAGATACTCTGCAACTAGAAACTCCACAACTAGAGACTCCACAACTTGAAACTCCACAACTTTAAGCTCCACAACTTGAGACTCCACAACTAGAAACTGCGCAACTTGAAACTCCGCAGCTTGAGACTCCGCAACTGGAAATTCCACAACTATGGACTCCGCCACTAGAAACTCCACAGCTAGAAACTCCACAACTGGAAACTCCACTACTAGATACTCCACAACTGGAAACTCGGCAACTAGAAACTCTACGACTAGAGACTCCACAACTTGAAACTCCACAACTAGAAACTCCACAACTCGAAACTCCACTACTAGATACTCCATTACTGGAAACTCGACAACTAGAAACTCCACATCTAGAGACTCCACAACTTGAAACTCCACAACTATAGACTCTGCAACTAGAAACTCAACAACTAGAGACTGCGCAACTCAACAACTAGAAACTCCGCAACTGGAAAATCCACAACTAGATACTCCACAACTAGAAAATATACAACCATAAACTCCACAACTATAGACTCCCCAACTTGAAACTCCACAGGTGTAAACTTCACAACTTGAGACTCCACAACTAGAAACTCCACAACTGAAAACTCCCCAACTAGAAACTCCGCAACTAGAAACTCCGCAACAGGAGACTCTACAACTAGAAACTCCACAACTAGAAACTCCAAAACGAGAAACTCCACAACTAGAAACTCCACAAGTTTAAAGTCCACAACTTGAGACTCCACCACTAGAAACTCCACAACTTGAAACTCCTCAACTAGAAACTCCACAACCTGAAACTCCACAACTAGAAACTCCGCAACTAGAAACTCCGCAACTAGAGACTCCACAACTAGAAACTCCACAACTACAAACTCCACAACTACAAACTCCACAAATACAGACTCGGCAACTAGAAATTCCATATCTAGAAACTCCACAACTAGTAACTGCAAAACTAGAGACTTCACAACTAGAAACTCAACAACTAGAAACTCCACAACTAAAAACTCCACAACTGGAAACTCCACAACTTGAGACTCCGCAACTGGAAACTCCACAAATAGATACTTCACAACTGGAAACTCCACAACTAGATACTCCACAACTGGAAACTCCACAACTAGAATTTCCACAACTAGAGACTCCACAACTAGAAACTCCACAACTAAAAACTCCACAACCAGAGACTCCACAGCTTCACAACTAGAAACTCCACAACTGGAAACTCCACAACTAGATACTCTGCAACTAGAAACTCCACAACTAGAGACTCCACAACTTGAAACTCCACAACTTGAAACTCCACAACTTGAGACTCCACAACTAGAAACTCCACAACTTGAAACTCCGCAGCTTGAGACTCCGCAACTAGAAACTCCACAACTAGAAACTCCACAACTGGAAACTCCACTACTAGATACTCCACAACTGAAAACTCGGCAACTAGAAACTCCACAACTAGAGACTCCACAACTTGAAACTCCACAACTAGAGACTCTGCAACTAGAAACTCCACAACTCGAAACTCCACAACTGGAAACTCAACAACTAGAAACTCCACAACTCGAAACTCCACTACTAGATACTCCACAACTGGAAACTCGACAACTAGAAACTCCACATCTAGAGACTCCACAATTTGAAACTCCACAACTAGAGACTCTGCAACTAGAAACTCAACAACTAGATACTCCACAACTGAACAACTAGAAACTCCACAACTGGAAAATCCACAACTAGATACTCCACAACTAGAAAATCTACAACTAGAAACTCCACAACTATAGACACCACAACTTGAAACTCCACAAGTTTAAACTCCACAACTTGAGACTCCACAAGTAGAAACTCCACAACTAGAAACTCCACAACTGGAAACTCCCCAACTAGAAACTCCGCAACTAGAAACTCCGCAACTAGAAACTTCACAACTAGAAACTCCGCAACTAGAGACTCCACAACTAGAAACTCCACAACTTGAAACTCCACAACTAGAAACTCCACAACCAGAAACTCCACAACTAGAAACTCCGCAACTAGAAACTCCACAAATAGAGACTCGGCAACTAGAAATTTCATATCTAGAAACTCCACAACGAGAAACTGTAAAACTAGACTTCACAACTAGAAACTCAACAACTAGAAACTCCACAACTAAAAACTCCACAACTGGAAACTCCACAACTTGAGACTCCGCAACTTGAAACTCCACAACAATAAACTCCGCTATTAAAAACTCCGCAACTAGAAACTCCGCAACTAGAAACTCCACAACTTGAAACTTCACAACTAGATACTCCACAACTGGAAACTCCACAACTTGAGACTCCACAACTAGAAACTCCACAACTTGAAACTCCGCAGCTTGAGACTCCGCAACTAGAAACTCCACAACTAGAAACTCCGCAACTAGAAACTCCACAACTAGAAACTCCACAACTAGAAACTCCACAACTAGAAACTCCACAACTAGAGATTCCGCAACTAGAAACTCCACAACCAGAGACTCCGCAACTAGAAACTCCGCAGCTAGAAACTCCACAAATAGAAACTCCGCAACTAGAAACTCCGCCGCTAGAAACTACACAACTAGAGACTCCACAAATAGAAACTCCACAACTAGAAACTCCACAACTGGAAACTCCCCAACTAGAAACTCCGCAACAGGAGACTCTACAACTAGAAATTCCACGACTAGAAACTCCAAAACTAGAAACTCCACAACTCGAAACTCCACAACTGGAAACTCCACAACTAGACACTCCACAACTAAAAACTCTTCAACTTGAAACTCCTCAACTAGAAACTCCACAACCAGAAACTTCACAACTAGAAACTCCGCAACTAGAAACTCCGCAACAGGAGACTCCACAACTTGAAACTCCACAACTAGAGACTCTGCAACTAGAAACTCCACAACTCGAAACTCCACAACTGGAAACTCCACAACTAGAAACTCCACAGCTTGAGACTCCACAACTTGAAACTCCACAACTTGAAACTTCGACACTAGAAACTCCGCAACTAGGGACTCCCCAACTAGAAACTCCACAACAAGAAACTCCACAACTCGAAACTCCACTACTAGATACTCCACAACTGGAAACTCGACAATGAGAAACTCCACATCTAGAGACTCCACAATTTGAAACTCCACAACTAGAGACTCTGCAACTAGAAACTCCACAACTGAAAACTCCACAACTGGAAACTCCACAACGAGACACTCCACAACAAAAAACTCTTCAACTAGAAACTCCTAAACTAGAGACTCCACAACTAGAGAATCTAAACCTAGAGACTTCAAACTAGAAACTCAACAACTAGAAACTCCACAACTAAAAACTCAACAACTAGAAACTCCCCAGCTTGAGACTCCGCAACTTGAAACTCCACAACTAGAAACTCCGCAACTAGAAACTCCACAACAAGGGACTCCACAACTAGAACCTCCACAACTAGAAACTTCACAACTCGAAACTCCACTACTAGATACTCCACAACTGGAAACTCGACAACTAGAAACTCCACATCTAGAGACTCCACAACTTGAAACTCCACAACTAGAGACTCTGCAACTAGAAACTCAACAACTAGAGACTCCACAACTCAACAATTAGAAACTCCACAACTGGAAAATCCACAACTAGATACTCCACAACTAGAAAATCTACAACTAGAAACTCCACAACTATAGACTCCACAACTTGAAACTCCACAAGTTTAAACTCCACAACTTGAGACTCCACAACTAGAAACTCCACAACTAGAAACTCCACAACTGGGAACTCCCCAACTAGAAACACCGCAACTAGAAACTCCGCAACAGGAGACTCTACAACTAGAAACTCCACAACTAGAAACTCGAAAACTAGAAACTCCACAACTAGAAACTCCGCAACTAGAGACTCCACAACTGGAAACTCCACAACTAGATACTCCGCAACTAGAAACTCCACAACTAGAGACTCCACAACTTGAAACGCCACAACTAGAAACTCCACAACTAGAAACTCTGCAACTAGAGACTCCACAACTAGAAACTTCACAACTAGAAACTCCACAACTAGAAACTCCACAACTAGAAACTCCACAACCAGAAACTCCACAACTAGAAACTCCACAACTAGAGATTCCGCAACTAGAAACTCCACAACCAGAGACTCCGCAACTAGAAACTCCGCAGCTAGAAACTCCACAAATAGAAACTCCGCAACTAGAAACTCCGCAGCTAGAAACTACACAACTAGAGACTCCACAAATAGAAACTCCACAACTAGAAACTCCACAACTGGAAACTCTCCAACTAGAAACTCTGCAACTAGAAACTCCGCAACAGGAGACTCTACAACTAGAAACTCAACAACTAGAAACTCCACAACTAAAAACTCCACAACTGGAAACTCCACAACTTGAGACTCCGCCACTTGAAACTCCACAACAATAAACTCCGCTATTAAAAACTCCGCAACTAGAAACTCCGCAACTAGAAACTCCACAACTTGAAACTTCACAACTAGATACTCCACAACTGGAAACTCCACAACTTGAGACTCCACAACTAGAAACTCCACAACTTGAAACTCCGCAGCTTGAGACTCCGCAACTAGAAACTCCACAACTAGAAACTCCGCAACTAGAAACTCCACAACTAGAAACTCCACAACTAGAAACTCCACAACTAGAAACTCCACAACTAGAGATTCCGCAACTAGAAACTCCACAACCAGAGACTCCGCAACTAGAAACTCCGCAGCTAGAAACTCCACAAATAGAAACTCCGCAACTAGAAACTCCGCAGCTAGAAACTACACAACTAGAGACTCCACAAATAGAAACTCCACAACTAGAAACTCCACAACTGGAAACTCCCCAACTAGAAACTCCGCAACAGGAGACTCTACAACTAGAAATTCCACGACTAGAAACTCCAAAACTAGAAACTCCACAACTCGAAACTCCACAACTGGAAACTCCACAACTAGACACTCCACAACTAAAAACTCTTCAACTTGAAACTCCTCAACTAGAAACTCCACAACCAGAAACTTCACAACTAGAAACTCCGCAACTAGAAACTCCGCAACAGGAGACTCCACAACTTGAAACTCCACAACTAGAGACTCTGCAACTAGAAACTCCACAACTCGAAACTCCACAACTGGAAACTCCACAACTAGAAACTCCACAGCTTGAGACTCCGCAACTTGAAACTCCACAACTTGAAACTTCGACACTAGAAACTCCGCAACTAGGGACTCCCCAACTAGAAACTCCACAACAAGAAACTCCACAACTCGAAACTCCACTACTAGATACTCCACAACTGGAAACTCGACAACTAGAAACTCCACATCTAGAGACTCCACAATTTGAAACTCCACAACTAGAAACTCCGCAACTAGAAACTCCACAACAAGGGACTCCACAACTAGAACCTCCACAACTAGAAACTTCACAACTCGAAACTCCACTACTAGATACTCCACAACTGGAAACTCGACAACTAGAAACTCCACATCTAGAGACTCCACAACTTGAAACTCCACAACTAGAGACTCTGCAACTAGAAACTCAACAACTAGAGACTCCGCAACTCAACAATTAGAAACTCCACAACTGGAAAATCCACAACTAGATACTCCACAACTAGAAAATCTACAACTAGAAACTCCACAACTATAGACTCCACAACTTGAAACTCCACAAGTTTAAACTCCACAACTTGAGACTCCACAACTAGAAACTCCACAACTAGAAACTCCACAACTGGGAACTCCCCAACTAGAAACACCGCAACTAGAAACTCCGCAACAGGAGACTCTACAACTAGAAACTCCACAACTAGAAACTCGAAAACTAGAAACTCCACAACTAGAAACTCCGCAACTAGAGACTCCACAACTGGAAACTCCACAACTAGATACTCCGCAACTAGAAACTCCACAACTAGAGACTCCACAACTTGAAACTCCACAACTAGAAACTCCACAACTAGAAACTCTGCAACTAGAGACTCCACAACTAGAAACTCCACAACTAGAAACTCCACAACTAGAAACTCCACAACTAGAAACTCCACAACCAGAAACTCCACAACTAGAAACTCCACAACTAGAGATTCCGCAACTAGAAACTCCACAACCAGAGACTCCGCAACTAGAAACTCCGCAGCTAGAAACTCCACAAATAGAAACTCCGCAACTAGAAACTCCGCAGCTAGAAACTACACAACTAGAGACTCCACAACTAGAGACTCCACAAATAGAAACTCCACAACTAGAAACTCCACAACTGGAAACTCTCCAACTAGAAACTCCGCAACTAGAAACTCCGCAACAGGAGACTCTACAACTAGAAACTCCACAACTAGAAACTCCAAAACTAGAAACTCCACAACTCGAAACTCCACAACTGAAAACTCTACAACTACACACTCCACAACTAAAAACTCTTCAACCTGAAACTCCTCAACTAGAAACTCCACAACTAGAAACTCCACAAAAGAGACTCCGCGACTTCACAATTAGAAACTCCACAACTGGAAACTCCACAAATAGATACTCTGCAACTAGAAACTCCACAACTAGAGACTCCACAACTTGAAACTCCACAACTTTAAACTCCATAACTTGAGACTCCACACCTAAAAACTCCACAACTTGAAACTCCACAGCTTGAGACTCCGCAACTAGAAACTCCACAACTAGGGACTCCACAACTGGAAACTCCACTACTAGATACTCCACAACTGAAAACTCGGCAACTAGAAACTCCACAACTAGAGACTCCACAACTTGAAACTCCACAACTAGAGACTCTGCAACTAGAAACTCCACAACTCGAAACTCCACAACTCGAAACTCCACAACGAGACACTCCACAACAAAAAACTCTTCAACTAGAAACTCCTAAACTTGAGACTCCACAACTAGAGAATCTACAACTAGAGACTTCAAACTAGAAACTCAACAACTAGAAACTCCACAACTAAAAACTCAACAACTAGAAACTCCCCAGCTTGAGACTCCGCAACTTGAAACTCCACAACTAGAAACTCCGCAACTAGAAACTCCACAACAAGGGACTCCACAACTAGAAACTCCACAACTAGAAACTTCACAACTCGAAACTCCACTACTAGATACTCCACAACTGGAAACTCGACAACTAGAAACTCCACATCTAGAGACTCCACAACTTGAAACTCCACAACTAGAGAATCTGCAACTAGAAACTCAACAACTAGAGACTCCGCAACTCAACAATTAGAAACTCCACAACTGGAAAATCCACAACTAGATACTCCACAACTAGAAAATCTACAACTAGAAACTCCACAACTATAGACTCCACAACTTGAAACTCCACAAGTTTAAACTCCACAACTTGAGACTCCACAACTAAAAACTCCACAACTGGGAACTCCCCAACTAGAAACTCCGCAACAGGAGACTCTACAACTAGAAACTCCACAACTAGAAACTCGAAAACTAGAAACTCCACAACTAGAAACTTCACAACTAGAAACTCCGCAACTAGAGACCCCACAACTAGAAACTTCACAACTTGAAACTCCTCAAATAGAAACTCCACAACCAGAAACTCCACAACTAGAAACTCCGCAACTAGAAACTCCGCAACTAGACACTCCACAACTAGAAACTCCACAACTAGAAACTCCACAACTTCAAACTCCATTAAAACAGACTCGGCAACTAGAAATTCCATATCTAGAAACTCCACAACTAGAAACTGCAAAACTAGAGACTTCACAACTAGAAACTCAACAACTAGAAACTCCACAACTAAAATCTCCACAACTGGAAACTCCACAACTTGAGACTCCGCAACTTGAAACTTCACAACTAGAAACTTCGCAACTAGAAACTCCGCAACTAGAAACTCCGCAACTAAAAACTCCACAACTTAAAATTCCACAACTAGATACTCCACAACTGGAAACTCCACAACTAGATACTTCACAACTGGAAACTCCACAACTATATACTCCGCAACTGGAAACTCCACAACTAGAATTTCCACAACTAGAGACTCCACAACTCGAAACTCCACAACTAGAAACTCCACGACTAGAAACTCCACAACCAGAAACTCCGCAACTCCACAACTAGAAACTCCACAACTGGAAACTCCACAACTAGATACTCTGCAACTAGAAACTCCACAACTAGAGACTCCACAACTTGAAACTCCACAACTTTAAGCTCCACAACTTGAGACTCCACAACTAGAAACTGCGCAACTTGAAACTCCGCAGCTTGAGACTCCGCAACTGGAAATTCCACAACTATGGACTCCGCCACTAGAAACTCCACAGCTAGAAACTCCACAACTGGAAACTCCACTACTAGATACTCCACAACTGGAAACTCGGCAACTAGAAACTCTACGACTAGAGACTCCACAACTTGAAACTCCACAACTAGAAACTCCACAACTCGAAACTCCACTACTAGATACTCCATTACTGGAAACTCGACAACTAGAAACTCCACATCTAGAGACTCCACAACTTGAAACTCCACAACTAGAGACTCTGCAACTAGAAACTCAACAACTAGAGACTGCGCAACTCAACAACTAGAAACTCCACAACTGGAAAATCCACAACTAGATACTCCACAACTAGAAAATATACAACCAGAAACTCCACAACTATAGACTCCCCAACTTGAAACTCCACAGGTGTAAACTTCACAACTTGAGACTCCACAACTAGAAACTCCACAACTGAAAACTCCCCAACTAGAAACTCCGCAACTAGAAACTCCGCAACAGGAGACTCTACAACTAGAAACTCCACAACTAGAAACTCCAACACTAGAAACTCCACAACTCGAAACTCCACAACTGGAAACTCCACAACTAGACACTCCACAACTAAAAACTCTTCAACTTGAAACTCCTCAACTAGAAACTCCACAACCAGAAACTTCACAACTAGAAACTCCGCAACTAGAAACTCCGCAACAGGAGACTCCACAACTTGAAACTCCACAACTAGAGACTCTGCAACTAGAAACTCCACAACTCGAAACTCCACAACTGGAAACTCCACAACTAGAAACTCCACAGCTTGAGACTCCGCAACTTGAAACTCCACAACTTGAAACTTCGACACTAGAAACTCCGCAACTAGGGACTCCCCAACTAGAAACTCCACAACAAGAAACTCCACAACTCGAAACTCCACTACTAGATACTCCACAACTGGAAACTCGACAACTAGAAACTCCACATCTAGAGACTCCACAATTTGAAACTCCACAACTAGAGACTCTGCAACTAGAAACTCCACAACTGAAAACTCCACAACTGGAAACTCCACAACGAGACACTCCACAACAAAAAACTCTTCAACTAGAAACTCCTAAACTAGAGACTCCACAACTAGAGAATCTACAACTAGAGACTTCAAACTAGAAACTCAACAACTAGAAACTCCACAACTAAAAACTCAACAACTAGAAACTCCCCAGCTTGAGACTCCGCAACTTGAAACTCCACAACTAGAAACTCCGCAACTAGAAACTCCACAACAAGGGACTCCACAACTAGAACCTCCACAACTAGAAACTTCACAACTCGAAACTCCACTACTAGATACTCCACAACTGGAAACTCGACAACTAGAAACTCCACATCTAGAGACTCCACAACTTGAAACTCCACAACTAGAGACTCTGCAACTAGAAACTCAACAACTAGAGACTCCGCAACTCAACAATTAGAAACTCCACAACTGGAAAATCCACAACTAGATACTCCACAACTAGAAAATCTACAACTAGAAACTCCACAACTATAGACTCCACAACTTGAAACTCCACAAGTTTAAACTCCACAACTTGAGACTCCACAACTAGAAACTCCACAACTAGAAACTCCACAACTGGGAACTCCCCAACTAGAAACACCGCAACTAGAAACTCCGCAACAGGAGACTCTACAACTAGAAACTCCACAACTAGAAACTCGAAAACTAGAAACTCCACAACTAGAAACTCCGCAACTAGAGACTCCACAACTGGAAACTCCACAACTAGATACTCCGCAACTAGAAACTCCACAACTAGAGACTCCACAACTTGAAACTCCACAACTAGAAACTCCACAACTAGAAACTCTGCAACTAGAGACTCCACAACTAGAAACTCCACAACTAGAAACTCCACAACTAGAAACTCCACAACTAGAAACTCCACAACTAGAAACTCCACAACTAGAAACTCCACAACTAGAGATTCCGCAACTAGAAACTCCACAACCAGAGACTCCGCAACTAGAAACTCCGCAGCTAGAAACTCCACAAATAGAAACTCCGCAACTAGAAACTCCGCAGCTAGAAACTACACAACTAGAGACTCCACAAATAGAAACTCCACAACTAGAAACTCCACAACTGGAAACTCCCCAACTAGAAACTCCGCAACAGGAGACTCTACAACTAGAAATTCCACGACTAGAAACTCCAAAACTAGAAACTCCACAACTCGAAACTCCACAACTGGAAACTCCACAACTAGACACTCCACAACTAAAAACTCTTCAACTTGAAACTCCTCAACTAGAAACTCCACAACCAGAAACTTCACAACTAGAAACTCCGCAACTAGAAACTCCGCAACAGGAGACTCTACAACTAGAAACTCCACAACTAGAAACTCGAAAACGAGAAACTCCACAACTAGAAACTCCACAAGTTTAAAGTCCACAACTTGAGACTCCACAACTAGAAACTCCACAACTTGAAACTCCTCAACTAGAAGCTCCACAACCAGAAACTCCACAACTAGAAACTCCGCAACTAGAAACACTGCAACTAGAGACTCCACAACTAGAAACTCCACAACTAGAAACTCCACAACTACAAACTCCACAAATACAGACTCGGCAACTAGAAATTCCATATCTAGAAACTCCACAACTAGTAACTGCAAAACTAGAGACTTCACAACTAGAAACTCAACAACTAGAAACTCCACAACTAAAAACTCCACAACTGGAAACTCCACAACTTGAGACTCCGCAACTTGAAACTTCACAACTAGAAACTCCGCTATTAAAAACTCCGCAACTAGAAACTCCGCAACTAGAAACTTCACAACTTAAAACTCCACAACTAGATACTCCAAAACTGAAAACTCCACAACTAGATACTTCACAACTGGAAACTCCACAACTAGATACTCCACAACTGGAAACTCCACAACTAGATACTCCACAACTCGAAACTCCACAACTAGAAACTCCACAACTAAAAACTCCACAACCAGAGACTCCACAGCTTCACAACTAGAAACTCCACAACTGGAAACTCCACAACTAGATACTCTGCAACTAGAGACTCTGCAACTAGAAACTCCACAACTCGAAACTCCACAACGAGACACTCCACAACAAAAAACTCTTCAACTAGAAACTCCTAAACTAGAGACTCCACAACTAGAGAATCTACAACTAGAGACTTCAAACTAGAAACTCAACAACTAGAAACTCCACAACTAAAAACTCAACAACTATAAACTCCCCAGCTTGAGACTCCGCAACTTGAAACTCCACAACTAGAAACTCCGCAACTAGAAACTCCACAACTAGAGACTCTGCAACTAGAAACTCAACAACTAGAAACTTCACAACTCGAAACTCCACTACTAGATACTCCACAACTGGAAACTCGACAACTAGAAACTCCACATCTAGAGACTCCACAACTTGAAACTCCACAACTAGAGACTCTGCAACTAGAAACTCAACAAATAGAGACTCCGCAACTCAACAATTAGAAACTCCACAACTGGAAAATCCACAACTAGATACTCCACAACTAGAAAATCTACAACTAGAAACTCCACAACTATAGACTCCACAACTTGAAACTCCACAAGTTTAAACTCCACAACTTGAGACTCCACAACTAGAAACTCCACAACTAGAAACTCCACAACTGGGAACTCCCCAACTAGAAACTCCGCAACTAGAAACTCCGCAACAGGAGACTCTACAACTAGAAACTCCACAACTAGAAACTCGAAAACTAGAAACTCCACAACTAGAAACTTCACAACTAGAAACTCCGCAACTAGAGACTCCACAACTAGAAACTTCACAACTTGAAACTCCTCAAATAGAAACTCCACAACCAGAAACTCCACAACTAGAAACTCTGCAACTAGAAACTCCGCAACTAGAGACTCCACAACTAGAAACCCCACAACTAGAAACTCCACAACTTCAAACTCTATTAAAACAGACTCGGCAACTACAAATTCCATATCTAGAAACTCCACAACTAGAAACTGCAAAACTAGAGACTTCACAACTAGAAACTCAACAACTAGAAACTCCACAACTAAAAACTCCACAACTGGAAACTCCACAAATTGAGACTCCGCAACTTGAAACTCCACAACAATAAACTCCGCTATTAAAAACTCCGCAACTAGAAACTCCGCAACTAGAAACTCCACAACTTGAAACTCCACAACTAGATACTCCACAACTGGAAACTCCACATTAGATACTTCACAAATTGAAACTCCACAATTAGATACTCCACAACTGGAAACTCCACAACTAGAAACTCCACAACTAGAGACTCCACAACTCGAAACTCCACAACTAGAAACTCCACAACTGGAAACTCCACAACTAGATACTCCGCAACTAGAAACTCCACAACTAGAGACTCCACAACTGGAAACTCCCCAACTAGAAACTCCGCAACTAGAAACTCCGCAACAGGAGACTCTACAACTAGAAACTCCACAACTAGAAACTCCAAAACTAGAAACTCCACAACTCGAAACTCCACAACTGGAAACTCCACAACTAGACACTCCACAACTAAAAACTCTTCAACTTGAAACTCCTCAACTAGAAACTCCACAACTAGAAACTCCACAAAAGAGACTCCGCGACTTCACAATTCGGAACTCCACAACTGGAAACTCCACAAATAGATACTCTGCAACTAGAAACTCCACAACTAGAGACTCCACAACTTGAAACTCCACAACTTTAAACTCCATAACTTGAGACTCCACACCTAGAAACTCCACAACTTGAAACTCCACAGCTTGAGACTCCGCAACTAGAAACTCCACAACTAGGGACTCCACAACTGGAAACTCCACTACTAGATACTCCACAACTGAAAACTCGGCAACTAGAAACTCCACAACTAGAGACTCCACAACTTGAAACTCCACAACTAGAGACTCTGCAACTAGAAACTCCACAACTCGAAACTCCACAACTGGAAACTCCACAACGAGACACTCCACAACAAAAAACTCTTCAACTAGAAACTCCTAAACTAGAGACTCCACAACTAGAGAATCTACAACTAGAGACTTCAAACTAGAAACTCAACAACTAGAAACTCCACAACTAAAAACTCAACAACTAGAAACTCCCCAGCTTGAGACTCCGCAACTTGAAACTCCACAACTAGAAACTCCACAACTAGAAACTCCACAACTAGAAACTCCACAACTAGAAACTCCACAACTAAAAACTCCACAACCAGAGACTCCACAGCTTCACAACTAGAAACTCCACAACTGGAAACTCCACAACTAGATACTCTGCAACTAGAAACTCCACAACTAGAGACTCCACAACTAGAGACTCTGCAACTAGAAACTCAACAACTAGAGTCTCCGCAACTCAACAATTAGAAACTCCACAACTGGAAAATCCACAACTAGATACTCCACAACTAGAAAATCTACAACTAGAAACTCCACAACTATAGACTCCACAACTTGAAACTCCACAAGTTTAAACTCCACAACTTGAGACTCCACAACTAGAAACTCCACAACTAGAAACTCCACAACTGGGAACTCCCCAACTAGAAACTCCGCAACTAGAAACTCCGCAACAGGAGACTCTACAACTAGAAACTCCACAACTAGAAACTCGAAAACTAGAAACTCCACAACTAGAAACTTCACAACTAGAAACTCCGCAACTAGAGACTCCACAACTAGAAACTTCACAACTTGAAACTCCTCAAATAGAAACTCCACAACCAGAAACTCCACAACTAGAAACTCCGCAACTAGAGACTCCACAACTAGAAACCCCACAACTAGAAACTCCACAACTTCAAACTCTATTAAAACAGACTCGGCAACTAGAAATTCCATATCTAGAAACTCCACAACTAGAAACTGCAAAACTAGGGACTTCACAACTAGAAACTCAACAACTAGAAACTCCACAACTAAAAACTCCACAACTGGAAACTCCACAACTTGAGACTCCGCAACTTGAAAATTCACAACTAGAAACTCCGCTATTAAAAACTCCGCAACTAGAAACTCCGCAACTAAAAACTCCACAACTTAAAACTCCACAACTAGATACTCCACAACTGGAAACTCCACAACTAGATACTTCACAACGGGAAACTCAACAACTAGATACTCCACAATTGGAAACTCCACAACTAGAAACTCCACAACTAGCGACTCCACAACTCAAAACTCCTCAACTAGAAACTCCACGACTAGAAACTCCACAACCAGAAACTCCGCAACTCCACAACTAGAAACTCCACAACTGGAAACTCCACAACTAGATACTCTGCAACTAGAAACTCCACAACTAGAGACTCCACAACTTGAAACTCCACAACTTTAAGCTCCACAACTTGAGACTCCACAACTAGAAACTGCGCAACTTGAAACTCCGCAGCTTGACACTCCGCAACTGGAAATTCCACAACTATGGACTCCGCCACTAGAAACTCCACAGCTAGAAACTCCACAACTGGAAACTCCACTACAAGATACTCCACAACTGGAAACTCGGCAACTAGAAACTCTACGACTAGAGACTCCACAACTTGAAACTCCACAACTAGAAACTCCACAACCAGAGACTCCACAGCTTCACAACTAGAAACTCCACAACTGGAAACTCCACAACTAGATACTCTGCAACTAGAAACTCCACAACTAGAGACTCCACAACTTGAAACTCCACAACTTCAAACTCCACAACTTGAGACTCCACAACTAGAAACTCCACAACTTGAAACTCCGCAGCTTGAGACTCCGCAACTAGAAACTCCACAACTAGGGACTCCGCAACTAGAAACTCCACAACTAGAAACTCCACAACTGGAAACTCCACAACTAGAAACTCCACAGCTTGAGACTCCGCAACTTGAAACTCCACAACTTGAAACTTCGCAACTAGAAACTCCGCAACTAGGGACTCCACAACTAGAAACTCCACAACTAGAAACTCCACAACTCGAAACTCCACTACTAGATACTCCACAACTGGAAACTCGACAACTAGAAACTCCACATCTAGAGACTCCACAATTTGAAACTCCACAACTAGAGACTCTGCAACTAGAAACTCAACAACTAGATACTCCGCAACTGAACAACTAGAAACTCCACAACTGGAAAATCCACAACTAGATACTCCACAACTAGAAAATCTACAACTAGAAACTCCACAACTATAGACTCCACAACTTGAAACTCCACAAGTTTAAACTCCACAACTTGAGACTCCACAAGTAGAAACTCCACAACTAGAAACTCCACAACTGGAAACTCCCCAACTAGAAACTCCGCAAGTAGAAACTCCGCAACAGGAGACTCTACAACTAGAAACTCCACAACTAGAAACTTCAAAACTAGAAACTCCACAACTAGAAACTTCACAACTAGAAACTCCGCAACTAGAGACTCCACAACTAGAAACTCCACGACTTGAAACTCCACAACTAGAAACTCCACAACCAGAAACTCCACAACTAGAAACTCCGCAACTAGAAACTCCACAAATAGAGACTCGGCAACTAGAAATTTCATATCTAGAAACTCCACAACAAGAAACTGTAAAACTAGACTTCACAACTAGAAACTCAACAACTAGAAACTCCACAACTAAAAACTCCACAACTGGAAACTCCACAACTTGAGACTCCTCAACTTGAAACTCCACAACAATAAACTCCGCTATTAAAAACTCCGCAACTAGAAACTCCGCAACTAGAAACTCCACAATTGAAACTCCACAACTAGATACTCCACAACTGGAAACTCCACAACTAGATACTTCACAAATGGAAACTCCACAACTAGATACTCCACAACTGGAAACTCCACAACTAGAAACTCCACAACTAGAGACTCCACAACTCAAAACTCCACAACTAGAAACTCCACAACTAGAAACTGCGCAACTTGAAACTCCACAACTACAAACTCCACAAATACAGACTCGGCAACTAGAAATTCCATATCTAGAAACTCCACAACTAGTAACTGCAAAACTAGAGACTTCACAACTAGAAACTCAACAACTAGAAACTCCACAACTAAAAACTCCACAACTGGAAACTCCACAACTTGAGACTCCGCAACTTGAAACTTCACAACTAGAAACTCCGCTATTAAAAACTCCGCAACTAGAAACTCCGCAACTAGAAACTTCACAACTTAAAACTCCACAACTAGATACTCCAAAACTGAAAACTCCACAACTAGATACTTCACAACTGGAAACTCCACAACTAGATACTCCACAACTGGAAACTCCACAACTAGAGACTCCACAACTCGAAACTCCACAACTAGAAACTCCACAACTAAAAACTCCACAACCAGAGACTCCACAGCTTCACAACTAGAAACTCCACAACTGGAAACTCCACAACTAGATACTCTGCAACTAGAGACTCTGCAACTAGAAACTCCACAACTCGAAACTCCACAACGAGACACTCCACAACAAAAAACTCTTCAACTAGAAACTCCTAAACTAGAGACTCCACAACTAGAGAATCTACAACTAGAGACTTCAAACTAGAAACTCAACAACTAGAAACTCCACAACTAAAAACTCAACAACTATAAACTCCCCAGCTTGAGACTCCGCAACTTGAAACTCCACAACTAGAAACTCCGCAACTAGAAACTCCACAACTAGAGACTCTGCAACTAGAAACTCAACAACTAGAAACTTCACAACTCGAAACTCCACTACTAGATACTCCACAACTGGAAACTCGACAACTAGAAACTCCACATCTAGAGACTCCACAACTTGAAACTCCACAACTAGAGACTCTGCAACTAGAAACTCAACAAATAGAGACTCCGCAACTCAACAATTAGAAACTCCACAACTGGAAAATCCACAACTAGATACTCCACAACTAGAAAATCTACAACTAGAAACTCCACAACTATAGACTCCACAACTTGAAACTCCACAAGTTTAAACTCCACAACTTGAGACTCCACAACTAGAAACTCCACAACTAGAAACTCCACAACTGGGAACTCCCCAACTAGAAACTCCGCAACTAAAAACTCCGCAACAGGAGACTCTACAACTAGAAACTCCACAACTAGAAACTCGAAAACTAGAAACTCCACAACTAGAAACTTCACAACTAGAAACTCCGCAACTAGAGACTCCACAACTAGAAACTTCACAACTTGAAACTCCTCAAATAGAAACTCCACAACCAGAAACTCCACAACTAGAAACTCTGCAACTAGAAACTCCGCAACTAGAGACTCCACAACTAGAAACCCCACAACTAGAAACTCCACAACTTCAAACTCTATTAAAACAGACTCGGCAACTACAAATTCCATATCTAGAAACTCCACAACTAGAAACTGCAAAACTAGAGACTTCACAACTAGAAACTCAACAACTAGAAACTCCACAACTAAAAACTCCACAACTGGAAACTCCACAAATTGAGACTCCGCAACTTGAAACTCCACAACAATAAACTCCGCTATTAAAAACTCCGCAACTAGAAACTCCGCAACTAGAAACTCCACAACTTGAAACTCCACAACTAGATACTCCACAACTGGAAACTCCACATTAGATACTTCACAAATTGAAACTCCACAATTAGATACTCCACAAATGGAAACTCCACAACTAGAAACTCCACAACTAGAGACTCCACAACTCGAAACTCCACAACTAGAAACTCCACAACTGGAAACTCCACAACTAGATACTCCGCAACTAGAAACTCCACAACTAGAGACTCCACAACTGGAAACTCCCCAACTAGAAACTCCGCAACTAGAAACTCCGCAACAGGAGACTCTACAACTAGAAACTCCACAACTAGAAACTCCAAAACTAGAAACTCCACAACTCGAAACTCCACAACTGGAAACTCCACAACTAGACACTCCACAACTAAAAACTCTTCAACTTGAAACTCCTCAACTAGAAACTCCACAACTAGAAACTCCACAAAAGAGACTCCGCGACTTCACAATTAGGAACTCCACAACTGGAAACTCCACAAATAGATACTCTGCAACTAGAAACTCCACAACTAGAGACTCCACAACTTGAAACTCCACAACTTTAAACTCCATAACTTGAGACTCCACACCTAGAAACTCCACAACTTGAAACTCCACAGCTTGAGACTCCGCAACTAGAAACTCCACAACTAGGGACTCCACAACTGGAAACTCCACTACTAGATACTCCACAACTGAAAACTCGGCAACTAGAAACTCCACAACTAGAGACTCCACAACTTGAAACTCCACAACTAGAGACTCTGCAACTAGAAACTCCACAACTCGAAACTCCACAACTGGAAACTCCACAACGAGACACTCCACAACAAAAAACTCTTCAACTAGAAACTCCTAAACTAGAGACTCCACAACTAGAGAATCTACAACTAGAGACTTCAAACTAGAAACTCAACAACTAGAAACTCCACAACTAAAAACTCAACAACTAGAAACTCCCCAGCTTGAGACTCCGCAACTTGAAACTCCACAACTAGAAACTCCACAACTAGAAACTCCACAACTAGAAACTCCACAACTAGAAACTCCACAACTAAAAACTCCACAACCAGAGACTCCACAGCTTCACAACTAGAAACTCCACAACTGGAAACTCCACAACTAGATACTCTGCAACTAGAAACTCCACAACTAGAGACTCCACAACTTGAAACTCCACAACTTGAAACTCCACAACCTGAGACTCCACAACTAGAAACTCCACAACTTGAAACTCCGCAGCTTGAGACTCCGCAACTAGAAACTCCACAACTAGGGACTCCGCAACTAGAAACTCCACAACTAGAAACTCCACAACTGGAAACTCCACAACTGGAAAACTCCACAGCTTGAGACTCCGCCACTTGAAATTCCACAACTTGAAACTTCGCAACTAGAAACTCCGCAACTAGGGACTCCACAACTAGAAACTCCACAACTAGAAACTCCACAACTCGAAACTCCACTACTAGATACTCCACAACTGGAAACTCGACAACTAGAAACTCCACATCTAGAGACTCCACAATTTGAAACTCCACAACTAGAGACTCTGCAACTAGAAACTCAACAACTAGATACTCCGCAACTGAACAACTAGAAACTCCACAACTGGAAAATCCACAACTAGATACTCCACAACTAGAAAATCTACAACTAGAAACTCCACAACTATAGACTCCACAACTTGAAACTCCACAAGTTTAAACTCCACAACTTGAGACTCCACAAGTAGAAACTCCACAACTAGAAACTCCACAACTGGAAACTCCCCAACTAGAAACTCCGCAAGTAGAAACTCCGCAACAGGAGACTCTACAACTAGAAACTCCACAACTAGAAACTTCAAAACTAGAAACTCCACAACTAGAAACTTCACAACTAGAAACTCCACAACTAGAAACTCCACAACTGGAAACTCCCCAACTAGAAACTCCGCAACTAGAAACTCCGCGACAGGAAACTCTACAACTAGAAACTCCACAACTAGAAACTCCACAACTAGAAACTCCACAACTCGAAACTCCACAACTGGAAACTCCACAACTAGACACTCCACAACTAAAAACTCTTCAACTTGAAACTCCTCAACTAGAAACTCCACAACGAGAAACTCCACAAAAGAGACTCCGCGACTTCACAATTAGAAACTCCACAACTGGAAACTCCACAAATAGATACTTTGCAACTAGAAACTCCACAACTCGAGAGTCCACAACTTGAAACTCCACAACTTTAAACTCCATAACTTGAGACTCCACACCTAGAAACTCCACAACTTGAAACTCCACAGCTTGAGACTCCGCAACTAGAAACTCCACAACTAGGGACTCCACAACTGGAAACTCCACTACTAGATACTCCACAACTGAAAACTCGGCAACTAGAAACTCCACAACTAGAGACTCCACAACTTGAAACTCCACAACTAGAGACTCTGCAACTAGAAACTCCACAACTCGAAACTCCACAACTGGAAACTCCACAACGAGACACTCCACAACAAAAAACTCTTCAACTAGAAACTCCTAAACTAGAGACTTCACAACTAGAGAATCTACTACTAGAGACTTCAAACTAGAAACTCAACAACTAGAAACTCCACAACTAAAAACTCAACAACTAGAAACTCCCCAGCTTGAGACTCCGCAACTTCAAACTCCACAACTAGAAACTCCGCAACTAGAAACTCCACAACAAGGGACTCCACAACTAGAAACTCCACAACTAGAAACTTCACAACTCGAAACTCCACTACTAGATACTCCACAACTGGAAACTCGACAACTAGAAACTCCACATCTAGAGACTCCACAACTTGAAACTCCACAACTAGAGACTCTGCAACTAGAAACTCAACAACTAGAGTCTCCGCAACTCAACAATTAGAAACTCCACAACTGGAAAATCCACAACTAGATACTCCACAACTAGAAAATCTACAACTAGAAACTCCACAACTATAGACTCCACAACTTGAAACTCCACAAGTTTAAACTCCACAACTTGAGACTCCACAACTAGAAACTCCACAACTAGAAACTCCACAACTGGGAACTCCCCAACTAGAAACTCCGCAACTAGAAACTCCGCAACAGGAGACTCTACAACTAGAAACTCCACAACTAGAAACTCGAAAACTAGAAACTCCACAACTAGAAACTTCACAACTAGAAACTCCGCAACTAGAGACTCCACAACTAGAAACTTCACAACTTGAAACTCCTCAAATAGAAACTCCACAACCAGAAACTCCACAACTAGAAACTCCGCAACTAGAGACTCCACAACTAGAAACCCCACAACTAGAAACTCCACAACTTCAAACTCTATTAAAACAGACTCGGCAACTAGAAATTCCATATCTAGAAACTCCACAACTAGAAACTGCAAAACTAGGGACTTCACAACTAGAAACTCAACAACTAGAAACTCCACAACTAAAAACTCCACAACTGGAAACTCCACAACTTGAGACTCCGCAACTTGAAAATTCACAACTAGAAACTCCGCTATTAAAAACTCCGCAACTAGAAACTCCGCAACTAAAAACTCCACAACTTAAAACTCCACAACTAGATACTCCACAACTGGAAACTCCACAACTAGATACTTCACAACGGGAAACTCAACAACTAGATACTCCACAATTGGAAACTCCACAACTAGAAACTCCACAACTAGCGACTCCACAACTCAAAACTCCTCAACTAGAAACTCCACGACTAGAAACTCCACAACCAGAAACTCCGCAACTCCACAACTAGAAACTCCACAACTGGAAACTCCACAACTAGATACTCTGCAACTAGAAACTCCACAACTAGAGACTCCACAACTTGAAACTCCACAACTTTAAGCTCCACAACTTGAGACTCCACAACTAGAAACTGCGCAACTTGAAACTCCGCAGCTTGACACTCCGCAACTGGAAATTCCACAACTATGGACTCCGCCACTAGAAACTCCACAGCTAGAAACTCCACAACTGGAAACTCCACTACAAGATACTCCACAACTGGAAACTCGGCAACTAGAAACTCTACGACTAGAGACTCCACAACTTGAAACTCCACAACTAGAAACTCCACAACCAGAGACTCCACAGCTTCACAACTAGAAACTCCACAACTGGAAACTCCACAACTAGATACTCTGCAACTAGAAACTCCACAACTAGAGACTCCACAACTTGAAACTCCACAACTTCAAACTCCACAACTTGAGACTCCACAACTAGAAACTCCACAACTTGAAACTCCGCAGCTTGAGACTCCGCAACTAGAAACTCCACAACTAGGGACTCCGCAACTAGAAACTCCACAACTAGAAACTCCACAACTGGAAACTCCACAACTAGAAACTCCACAGCTTGAGACTCCGCAACTTGAAACTCCACAACTTGAAACTTCGCAACTAGAAACTCCGCAACTAGGGACTCCACAACTAGAAACTCCACAACTAGAAACTCCACAACTCGAAACTCCACTACTAGATACTCCACAACTGGAAACTCGACAACTAGAAACTCCACATCTAGAGACTCCACAATTTGAAACTCCACAACTAGAGACTCTGCAACTAGAAACTCAACAACTAGATACTCCGCAACTGAACAACTAGAAACTCCACAACTGGAAAATCCACAACTAGATACTCCACAACTAGAAAATCTACAACTAGAAACTCCACAACTATAGACTCCACAACTTGAAACTCCACAAGTTTAAACTCCACAACTTGAGACTCCACAAGTAGAAACTCCACAACTAGAAACTCCACAACTGGAAACTCCCCAACTAGAAACTCCGCAAGTAGAAACTCCGCAACAGGAGACTCTACAACTAGAAACTCCACAACTAGAAACTTCAAAACTAGAAACTCCACAACTAGAAACTTCACAACTAGAAACTCCGCAACTAGAGACTCCACAACTAGAAACTCCACGACTTGAAACTCCACAACTAGAAACTCCACAACCAGAAACTCCACAACTAGAAACTCCGCAACTAGAAACTCCACAAATAGAGACTCGGCAACTAGAAATTTCATATCTAGAAACTCCACAACAAGAAACTGTAAAACTAGACTTCACAACTAGAAACTCAACAACTAGAAACTCCACAACTAAAAACTCCACAACTGGAAACTCCACAACTTGAGACTCCTCAACTTGAAACTCCACAACAATAAACTCCGCTATTAAAAACTCCGCAACTAGAAACTCCGCAACTAGAAACTCCACAATTGAAACTCCACAACTAGATACTCCACAACTGGAAACTCCACAACTAGATACTTCACAAATGGAAACTCCACAACTAGATACTCCACAACTGGAAACTCCACAACTAGAAACTCCACAACTAGAGACTCCACAACTCAAAACTCCACAACTAGAAACTCCACAACTAGAAACTGCGCAACTTAAAACTCCGCAGCTTGACACTCCGCAACTGGAAATTCCACAACTATGGACTCCGCCACTAGAAACTCCACAGCTAGAAACTCCACAACTGGAAACTCCACTACAAGATACTCCACAACAGGAAACTCGGCAACTAGAAACTCTACGACTAGAGACTCCACAACTTGAAACTCCACAACTAGAAACTCCACAACCAGAGACTCCACAGCTTCACAACTAGAAACTCCACAACTGGAAACTCCACAACTAGATACTCTGCAACTAGAAACTCCACAACTAGAGACTCCACAACTTGAAACTCCACAACTTGAAACTCCACAACTTGAGACTCCACAACTAGAAACTCCACAACTTGAAACTCCGCAGCTTGAGACTCCGCAACTAGAAACTCCACAACTAGGGACTCCGCAACTAGAAACTCCACAACTAGAAACTCCACAACTGGAAACTCCACAACTAGAAACTCCACAGCTTGAGACTCCGCAACTTGAAACTCCACAACTTGAAACTTCGCAACTAGAAACTCCGCAACTAGGGACTCCACAACTAGAAACTCCACAACTAGAAACTCCACAACTCGAAACTCCACTACTAGATACTCCACAACTGGAAACTCGACAACTAGAAACTCCACATCTAGAGACTCCACAATTTGAAACTCCACAACTAGAGACTCTGCAACTAGAAACTCAACAACTAGATACTCCGCAACTGAACAACTAGAAACTCCACAACTGGAAAATCCACAACTAGATACTCCACAACTAGAAAATCTACAACTAGAAACTCCACAACTATAGACTCCACAACTTGAAACTCCACAAGTTTAAACTCCACAACTTGAGACTCCACAAGTAGAAACTCCACAACTAGAAACTCCACAACTGGAAACTCCCCAACTAGAGACTCCGCAAGTAGAAACTCCGCAACAGGAGACTCTACAACTAGAAACTCCACAACTAGAAACTTCAAAACTAGAAACTCCACAACTAGAAACTTCACAACTAGAAACTCCGCAACTAGAGACTCCACAACTAGAAACTCCACAACTTGAAACTCCACAACTAGAAACTCCACAACCAGAAACTCCACAACTAGAAACTCCGCAACTAGAAACTCCACAAATAGAGACTCGGCAACTAGAAATTTCATATCTAGAAACTCCACAACAAGAAACTGTAAAACTAGACTTCACAACTAGAAACTCAACAACTAGAAACTCCACAACTAAAAACTCCACAACTGGAAACTCCACAACTTGAGACTCCGCAACTTGAAACTCCACAACAGTAAACTCCGCTATTAAAAACTCCGCAACTAGAAACTCCGCAACTAGAAACTCCACAATTGAAACTCCACAACTAGATACTCCACAACTGGAAACTCCACAACTAGATACTTCACAAATGGAAACTCCACAACTAGATACTCCACAACTGGAAACTCCACAACTAGAAACTCCACAACTAGAGACTCCACAACTCGAAACTCCACAACTAGAAACTCCACAACTAGAAACTCCACAACTGGAAACTCCACAACTAGATACTCCGCAACTAGAAACTCCACAACTAGAGACTGCACAACTTGAAACTCCACAACTAGAAACTCCACAACTAGAAACTCTGCAACTAGAGACTCCACAACTAGAAACTCCACAACTAGAAACTCCACAACTAGAAACTCCACAACTAGAAACTCCACAACTAGAAACTCCACAACTAGAGATTCCGCAACTAGAAACTCCACAACCAGAGACTCCGCAACTAGAAACTCCGCAGCTAGAAACTCCACAAATAGAAACTCCGCAACTAGAAACTCCGCAGCTAGAAACTACACAACTGGAAACTCCCCAACTAGAAACTCCGCAACTAGAAACTCCGCAACAGGAGACTCTACAACTAGAAACTCCACAACTAGAAACTCCAAAACTAGAAACTCCACAACTCGAAACTCCACAACTGGAAACTCCACAACTAGACACTCCACAACTAAAAACTCTTCAACTTGAAACTCCTCAACTAGAAACTCCACAACTAGAAACTCCACAAAAGAGACTCCGCGACTTCACAATTAGAAACTCCACAACTGGAAACTCCACAAATAGATACTCTGCAACTAGAAACTCCACAACTAGAGACTCCACAACTTGAAACTCCACAACTTTAAACTCCATAACTTGAGACTCCACACCTAGAAACTCCACAACTTGAAACTCCACAGCTTGAGACTCCGCAACTAGAAACTCCACAACTAGGGACTCCACAACTGGAAACTCCACTACTAGATACTCCACAACTGAAAACTCGGCAACTAGAAACTCCACAACTAGAGACTCCACAACTTGAAACTCCACAACTAGAGACTCTGCAACTAGAAACTCCACAACTCGAAACTCCACAACTGGAAACTCCACAACGAGACACTCCACAACAAAAAACTCTTCAACTAGAAACTCCTAAACTAGAGACTCCACAACTAGAGAATCTACAACTAGAGACTTCAAACTAGAAACTCAACAACTAGAAACTCCACAACTAAAAACTCAACAACTAGAAACTCCCCAGCTTGAGACTCCGCAACTTGAAACTCCACAACTAGAAACTCCGCAACTAGAAACTCCACAACAAGGGACTCCACAACTAGAAACTCCACAACTAGAAACTTCACAACTCGAAACTCCACTACTAGATACTCCACAACTGGAAACTCGACAACTAGAAACTCCACATCTAGAGACTCCACAACTTGAAACTCCACAACTAGAGACTCTGCAACTAGAAACTCAACAACTAGAGTCTCCGCAACTCAACAATTAGAAACTCCACAACTGGAAAATCCACAACTAGATACTCCACAACTAGAAAATCTACAACTAGAAACTCCACAACTATAGACTCCACAACTTGAAACTCCACAAGTTTAAACTCCACAACTGGGAACTCCCCAACTAGAAACTCCGCAACTAGAAACTCCGCAACAGGAGACTCTACAACTAGAAACTCCACAACTTGAAACTCGAAAACTAGAAACTCCACAACTAGAAACTTCACAACTAGAAACTCCGCAACTAGAGACTCCACAACTAGAAACTTCACAACTGGAAACTCCACAACTTGAGACTCCGCAACTTGAAAATTCACAACTAGAAACTCCGCTATTAAAAACTCCGCAACTAGAAACTCCGCAACTAAAAACTCCACAACTTAAAACTCCACAACTAGATACTCCACAACTGGAAACTCCACAACTAGATACTTCACAACGGGAAACTCAACAACTAGATACTCCACAATTGGAAACTCCACAACTAGAAACTCCACAACTAGCGACTCCACAACTCGAAACTCCTCAACTAGAAACTCCACGACTATAAACTCCACAACCAGAAACTCCTCAACTCCACAACTAGAAACTCCACAACTGGAAACTCCACAACTAGATACTCTGCAACTAGAAACTCCACAACTAGAGACTCCACAACTTGAAACTCCACAACTTTAAGCTCCACAACTTGAGACTCCACAACTAGAAACTGCGCAACTTGAAACTCCGCAGCTTGACACTCCGCAACTGGAAATTCCACAACTATGGACTCCGCCACTAGAAACTCCACAGCTAGAAACTCCACAACTGGAAACTCCACTACAAGATACTCCACAACTGGAAACTCGGCAACTAGAAACTCTACGACTAGAGACTCCACAACTTGAAACTCCACAACTAGAAACTCCACAACCAGAGACTCCACAGCTTCACAACTAGAAACTCCACAACTGGAAACTCCACAACTAGATACTCTGCAACTAGAAACTCCACAACTAGAGACTCCACAACTTGAAACTCCACAACTTGATACTCCACAACTTGAGACTCCACAACTAGAAACTCCACAACTTGAAACTCCGCAGCTTGAGACTCCGCAACTAGAAACTCCACAACTAGGGACTCCGCAACTAGAAACTCCACAACTAGAAACTCCACAACTGGAAACTCCACAACTAGAAACTCCACAGCTTGAGACTCCGCAACTTGAAACTCCACAACTTGAAACTTCGCAACTAGAAACTCCGCAACTAGGGACTCCACAACTAGAAACTCCACAACTAGAAACTCCACAACTCGAAACTCCACTACTAGATACTCCACAACTGGAAACTCGACAACTAGAAACTCCACATCTAGAGACTCCACAATTTGAAACTCCACAACTAGAGACTCTGCAACTAGAAACTCAACAACTAGATACTCCGCAACTGAACAACTAGAAACTCCACAACTGGAAAATCCACAACTAGATACTCCACAACTAGAAAATCTACAACTAGAAACTCCACAACTATAGACTCCACAACTTGAAACTCCACAAGTTTAAACTCCACAACTTGAGACTCCACAAGTAGAAACTCCACAACTAGAAACTCCACAACTGGAAACTCCCCAACTAGAAACTCCGCAAGTAGAAACTCCGCAACAGGAGACTCTACAACTAGAAACTCCACAACTAGAAACTTCAAAACTAGAAACTCCACAACTAGAAACTTCACAACTAGAAACTCCGCAACTAGAGACTCCACAACTAGAAACTCCACGACTTGAAACTCCACAACTAGAAACTCCACAACCAGAAACTCCACAACTAGAAACTCCGCAACTAGAAACTCCACAAATAGAGACTCGGCAACTAGAAATTTCATATCTAGAAACTCCACAACAAGAAACTGTAAAACTAGACTTCACAACTAGAAACTCAACAACTAGAAACTCCACAACTAAAAACTCCACAACTGGAAACTCCACAACTTGAGACTCCTCAACTTGAAACTCCACAACAATAAACTCCGCTATTAAAAACTCCGCAACTAGAAACTCCACAATTGAAACTCCACAACTAGATACTCCACAACTGGAAACTCCACAACTAGATACTTCACAAATGGAAACTCCACAACTAGATACTCCACAACTGGAAACTCCACAACTAGAAACTCCACAACTAGAGACTCCACAACTCAAAACTCCACAACTAGAAACTCCACAACTAGAAACTGCGCAACTTGAAACTCCGCAGCTTGACACTCCGCAACTGGAAATTCCACAACTATGGACTCCGCCACTAGAAACTCCACAGCTAGAAACTCCACAACTGGAAACTCCACTACAAGATACTCCACAACTGGAAACTCGGCAACTAGAAACTCTACGACTAGAGACTCCACAACTTGAAACTCCACAACTAGAAACTCCACAACCAGAGACTCCACAGCTTCACAACTAGAAACTCCACAACTGGAAACTCCACAACTAGATACTCTGCAACTAGAAACTCCACAACTAGAGACTCCACAACTTGAAACTCCACAACTTGAAACTCCACAACTTGAGACTCCACAACTAGAAACTCCACAACTTGAAACTCCGCAGCTTGAGACTCCGCAACTGGAAACTCCACAACTAGGGACTCCGCAACTAGAAACTCCACAACTAGAAACTCCACAACTGGAAACTCCACAACTAGAAACTCCACAGCTTGAGACTCCGCAACTTGAAACTCCACAACTTGAAACTTCGCAACTAGAAACTCCGCAACTAGGGACTCCACAACTAGAAACTCCACAACTAGAAACTCCACAACTCGAAACTCCACTACTAGATACTCCACAACTGGAAACTCGACAACTAGAAACTCCACATCTAGAGACTCCACAATTTGAAACTCCACAACTAGAGACTCTGCAACTAGAAACTCAACAACTAGATACTCCGCAACTGAACAACTAGAAACTCCACAACTGGAAAATCCACAACTAGATACTCCACAACTAGAAAATCTACAACTAGAAACTCCACAACTATAGACTCCACAACTTGAAACTCCACAAGTTTAAACTCCACAACTTGAGACTCCACAAGTAGAAACTCCACAACTAGAAACTCCACAACTGGAAACTCCCCAACTAGAGACTCCGCAAGTAGAAACTCCGCAACAGGAGACTCTACAACTAGAAACTCCACAACTAGAAACTTCAAAACTAGAAACTCCACAACTAGAAACTTCACAACTAGAAACTCCGCAACTAGAGACTCCACAACTAGAAACTCCACAACTTGAAACTCCACAACTAGAAACTCCACAACCAGAAACTCCACAACTAGAAACTCCGCAACTAGAAACTCCACAAATAGAGACTCGGCAACTAGAAATTTCATATCTAGAAACCCCACAACAAGAAACTGTAAAACTAGACTTCACAACTAGAAACTCAACAACTAGAAACTCCACAACTAAAAACTCCACAACTGGAAACTCCACAACTTGAGACTCCGCAACTTGAAACTCCACAACAGTAAACTCCGCTATTAAAAACTCCGCAACTAGAAACTCCGCAACTAGAAACTCCACAATTGAAACTCCACAACTAGATACTCCACAACTGGAAACTCCACAACTAGATACTTCACAAATGGAAACTCCACAACTAGATACTCCACAACTGGAAACTCCACAACTAGAAACTCCACAACTAGAGACTCCACAACTCGAAACTCCACAACTAGAAACTCCACAACTAGAAACTCCACAACTGGAAACTCCACAACTAGATACTCCGCAACTAGAAACTCCACAACTAGAGACTGCACAACTTGAAACTCCACAACTAGAAACTCCACAACTAGAAACTCTGCAACTAGAGACTCCACAACTAGAAACTCCACAACTAGAAACTCCACAACTAGAAACTCCACAACTAGAAACTCCACAACTAGAAACTCCACAACTAGAGATTCCGCAACTAGAAACTCCACAACCAGAGACTCCGCAACTAGAAACTCCGCAGCTAGAAACTCCACAAATAGAAACTCCGCAACTAGAAACTCCGCAGCTAGAAACTACACAACTGGAAACTCCCCAACTAGAAACTCCGCAACTAGAAACTCCGCAACAGGAGACTCTACAACTAGAAACTCCACAACTAGAAACTCCAAAACTAGAAACTCCACAACTCGAAACTCCACAACTGGAAACTCCACAACTAGACACTCCACAACTAAAAACTCTTCAACTTGAAACTCCTCAACTAGAAACTCCACAACTAGAAACTCCACAAAAGAGACTCCGCGACTTCACAATTAGAAACTCCACAACTGGAAACTCCACAAATAGATACTCTGCAACTAGAAACTCCACAACTAGAGACTCCACAACTTGAAACTCCACAACTTTAAACTCCATAACTTGAGACTCCACACCTAGAAACTCCACAACTTGAAACTCCACAGCTTGAGACTCCGCAACTAGAAACTCCACAACTAGGGACTCCACAACTGGAAACTCCACTACTAGATACTCCACAACTGAAAACTCGGCAACTAGAAACTCCACAACTAGAGACTCCACAACTTGAAACTCCACAACTAGAGACTCTGCAACTAGAAACTCCACAACTCGAAACTCCACAACTGGAAACTCCACAACGAGACACTCCACAACAAAAAACTCTTCAACTAGAAACTCCTAAACTAGAGACTCCACAACTAGAGAATCTACAACTAGAGACTTCAAACTAGAAACTCAACAACTAGAAACTCCACAACTAAAAACTCAACAACTAGAAACTCCCCAGCTTGAGACTCCGCAACTTGAAACTCCACAACTAGAAACTCCGCAACTAGAAACTCCACAACAAGGGACTCCACAACTAGAAACTCCACAACTAGAAACTTCACAACTCGAAACTCCACTACTAGATACTCCACAACTGGAAACTCGACAACTAGAAACTCCACATCTAGAGACTCCACAACTTGAAACTCCACAACTAGAGACTCTGCAACTAGAAACTCAACAACTAGAGTCTCCGCAACTCAACAATTAGAAACTCCACAACTGGAAAATCCACAACTAGATACTCCACAACTAGAAAATCTACAACTAGAAACTCCACAACTATAGACTCCACAACTTGAAACTCCACAAGTTTAAACTCCACAACTTGAGACTCCACAACTAGAAACTCCACAACTAGAAACTCCGCAACAGGAGACTCTACAACTAGAAACTCCACAACTTGAAACTCGAAAACTAGAAACTCCACAACTAGAAACTTCACAACTAGAAACTCCGCAACTAGAGACTCCACAACTAGAAACTTCACAACTTGAAACTCCTCAAATAGAAACTCCACAACCAGAAACTCCACAACTAGAAACTCCGCAACTAGAAACTCCGCAACTAGAGACTCCACAACTAGAAACCCCACAACTAGAAACTCCACATCTTCAAACTCTATTAAAACAGACTCGGCAACTAGAAATTCCATATCTAGAAACTCCACAACTAGAAACTGCAAAACTAGAGACTTCACAACTAGAAACTCAACAACTAGAAACTCCACAACTAAAAACTCCACAACTGGAAACTCCACAACTTGAGACTCCGCAACTTGAAAATTCACAACTAGAAACTCCGCTAATAAAAACTCCGCAACTAGAAACTCCGCAACTAAAAACTCCACAACTTAAAACTCCACAACTAGATACTCCACAACTGGAAACTCCACAACTAGATACTTCACAACGGGAAACTCAACAACTAGATACTCCACAACTGGAAACTCCACAACTAGAAACTCCACAACTAGAGACTCCACAACTCGAAACTCCTCAACTAGAAACTCCACGACTAGAAACTCCACAACCAGAAACTCCGCAACTCCACAACTAGAAACTCCACAACTGGAAACTCCACAACTAGATACTCTGCAACTAGAAACTCCACAACTAGAGACTCCACAACTTGAAACTCCACAACTTTAAGCTCCACAACTTGAGACTCCACAACTAGAAACTGCGCAACTTGAAACTCCGCAGCTTGACACTCCGCAACTGGAAATTCCACAACTATGGACTCCGCCACTAGAAACTCCACAGCTAGAAACTCCACAACTGGAAACTCCACAAGATACTCAACAACTGGAAACTCGGCAACTAGAAACTCTACGACTAGAGACTCCACAACTTGAAACTCCACAACTAGAAACTCCACAACCAGAGACTCCACAGCTTCACAACTAGAAACTCCACAACTGGAAACTCCACAACTAGATACTCTGCAACTAGAAACTCCACAACTAGAGACTCCACAACTTGAAACTCCACAACTTGAAACTCCACAACTTGAGACTCCACAACTAGAAACTCCACAACTTGAAACTCCGCAGCTTGAGACTCCGCAACTAGAAACTCCACAACTAGGGACTCCGCAACTAGAAACTCCACAACTAGAAACTCCACAACTGGAAACTCCACAACTAGAAACTCCACAGCTTGAGACTCCGCAACTTGAAACTCCACAACTTGAAACTTCGCAACTAGAAACTCCGCAACTAGGGACTCCACAACTAGAAACTCCACAACTAGAAACTCCACAACTCGAAACTCCACTACTAGATACTCCACAACTGGAAACTCGACAACTAGAAACTCCACATCTAGAGACTCCACAATTTGAAACTCCACAACTAGAGACTCTGCAACTAGAAACTCAACAACTAGATACTCCGCAACTGAACAACTAGAAACTCCACAACTGGAAAATCCACAACTAGATACTCCACAACTAGAAAATCTACAACTAGAAACTCCACAACTATAGACTCCACAACTTGAAACTCCACAAGTTTAAACTTCACAACTTGAGACTCCACAAGTAGAAACTCCACAACTAGAAACTCCACAACTGGAAACTCCCCAACTAGAAACTCCGCAAGTAGAAACTCCGCAACAAGAGACTCTACAACTAGAAACTCCACAACTAGAAACTTCAATACTAGAAACTCCACAACTAGAAACTTCACAACTAGAAACTCCGCAACTAGAGACTCCACAACTAGAAACTCCACAACTTGAAACTCCACAACTAGAAACTCCACAACCAGAAACTCCACAACTAGAAACTCCGCAACTAGAAACTCCACAAATAGAGACTCGGCAACTAGAAATTTCATATCTAGAAACTCCACAACAAGAAAGTGTAAAACTAGACTTCACAACTAGAAACTCAACAACTAGAAACTCCACAACTAAAAACTCCACAACTGGAAACTCCACAACTTGAGACTCCGCAACTTGAAACTCCACAACAATAAACTCCGCTATTAAAAACTCCGCAACTAGAAACTCCGCAACTAGAAACTCCACAACTGGAAAATCCACAACTAGATACTCCACAACTAGAAAATCTACAACTAGAAACTCCACAACTATAGACTCCACAACTTGAAACTCCACAAGTTTAAACTCCACAACTTGAGACTCCACAACTAGAAACTCCACAACTAGAAACTCCGCAACAGGAGACTCTACAACTAGAAACTCCACAACTTGAAACTCGAAAACTAGAAACTCCACAACTAGAAACTTCACAACTAGAAACTCCGCAACTAGAGACTCCACAACTAGAAACTTCACAACTTGAAACTCCTCAAATAGAAACTCCACAACCAGAAACTCCACAACTAGAAACTCCGCAACTAGAAACTCCGCAACTAGAGACTCCACAACTAGAAACCCCACAACTAGAAACTCCACATCTTCAAACTCTATTAAAACAGACTCGGCAACTAGAAATTCCATATCTAGAAACTCCACAACTAGAAACTGCAAAACTAGAGACTTCACAACTAGAAACTCAACAACTAGAAACTCCACAACTAAAAACTCCACAACTGGAAACTCCACAACTTGAGACTCCGCAACTTGAAAATTCACAACTAGAAACTCCGCTAATAAAAACTCCGCAACTAGAAACTCCGCAACTAAAAACTCCACAACTTAAAACTCCACAACTAGATACTCCACAACTGGAAACTCCACAACTAGATACTTCACAACGGGAAACTCAACAACTAGATACTCCACAACTGGAAACTCCACAACTAGAAACTCCACAACTAGAGACTCCACAACTCGAAACTCCTCAACTAGAAACTCCACGACTAGAAACTCCACAACCAGAAACTCCGCAACTCCACAACTAGAAACTCCACAACTGGAAACTCCACAACTAGATACTCTGCAACTAGAAACTCCACAACTAGAGACTCCACAACTTGAAACTCCACAACTTTAAGCTCCACAACTTGAGACTCCACAACTAGAAACTGCGCAACTTGAAACTCCGCAGCTTGACACTCCGCAACTGGAAATTCCACAACTATGGACTCCGCCACTAGAAACTCCACAGCTAGAAACTCCACAACTGGAAACTCCACAAGATACTCAACAACTGGAAACTCGGCAACTAGAAACTCTACGACTAGAGACTCCACAACTTGAAACTCCACAACTAGAAACTCCACAACCAGAGACTCCACAGCTTCACAACTAGAAACTCCACAACTGGAAACTCCACAACTAGATACTCTGCAACTAGAAACTCCACAACTAGAGACTCCACAACTTGAAACTCCACAACTTGAAACTCCACAACTTGAGACTCCACAACTAGAAACTCCACAACTTGAAACTCCGCAGCTTGAGACTCCGCAACTAGAAACTCCACAACTAGGGACTCCGCAACTAGAAACTCCACAACTAGAAACTCCACAACTGGAAACTCCACAACTAGAAACTCCACAGCTTGAGACTCCGCAACTTGAAACTCCACAACTTGAAACTTCGCAACTAGAAACTCCGCAACTAGGGACTCCACAACTAGAAACTCCACAACTAGAAACTCCACAACTCGAAACTCCACTACTAGATACTCCACAACTGGAAACTCGACAACTAGAAACTCCACATCTAGAGACTCCACAATTTGAAACTCCACAACTAGAGACTCTGCAACTAGAAACTCAACAACTAGATACTCCGCAACTGAACAACTAGAAACTCCACAACTGGAAAATCCACAACTAGATACTCCACAACTAGAAAATCTACAACTAGAAACTCCACAACTATAGACTCCACAACTTGAAACTCCACAAGTTTAAACTTCACAACTTGAGACTCCACAAGTAGAAACTCCACAACTAGAAACTCCACAACTGGAAACTCCCCAACTAGAAACTCCGCAAGTAGAAACTCCGCAACAAGAGACTCTACAACTAGAAACTCCACAACTAGAAACTTCAATACTAGAAACTCCACAACTAGAAACTTCACAACTAGAAACTCCGCAACTAGAGACTCCACAACTAGAAACTCCACAACTTGAAACTCCACAACTAGAAACTCCACAACCAGAAACTCCACAACTAGAAACTCCGCAACTAGAAACTCCACAAATAGAGACTCGGCAACTAGAAATTTCATATCTAGAAACTCCACAACAAGAAAGTGTAAAACTAGACTTCACAACTAGAAACTCAACAACTAGAAACTCCACAACTAAAAACTCCACAACTGGAAACTCCACAACTTGAGACTCCGCAACTTGAAACTCCACAACAATAAACTCCGCTATTAAAAACTCCGCAACTAGAAACTCCGCAACTAGAAACTCCACAATTGAAACTCCACAACTTGATACTCCACGACTGGAAACTCCACAACTAGATACTTCACAAATGGAAACTCCACAACTAGATACTCCACAACTGGAAACTCCACAACTAGAAACTCCACAACTAGAGACTCCACAACTCGAAACTCCACAACTAGAAACTCCACAACTAGAAACTCCACAACTGGAAACTCCACAACTAGATACTCCGCAACTAGAAACTCCACAACTAGAGACTCCACAACTTGAAACTCCAAAACTAGAAACTCCACAACTAGAAACTCTGCAACTAGAGACTCCACAACTAGAAACTCCACAACTAGAAACTCCACAACTAGAAACTCCACAACTAGAAACTCCACAACTAGAAACTCCACAACTAGAGATTCCGCAACTAGAAACTCTACAACCAGAGACTCCGCAACTAGAAACTCCGCAGCTAGAAACTCCACAAATAGAAACTCCGCAACTAGAAACTCCGCAGCTAGAAACTACACAACTAGAGACTCCACAAATAGAAACTCCACAACTAGAAACTCCACAACTGGAAACTCCCCAACTAGAAACTCCGCAACTAGAAACTCCGCAACAGGAGACTCTACAACTAGAAACTCCACAACTAGAAACTCCAAAACTAGAAACTCCACAACTCGAAACTCCCCAACTGGAAACTCAACAACTAGACACTCCACAACTAAAAACTCTTCAACTTGAAACTCCTCAACTAGAAACTCCACAACTAGAAACTCCACAAAAGAGACTCCGCGACTTCACAATTAGAAACTCCACAACTGGAAACTCCACAAATAGATACTCTGCAACTAGAAGCTCCACAACTAGAGACTCCACAACTTGAAACTCCACAACTTGAAACTCCACAACTTGAGACTCCACAACTAGAAACTCCACAACTTGAAACTCCGCAGCTTGAGACTCCGCAACTAGAAACTCCACAACTAGGGACTCCGCAACTAGAAACTCCACAACTAGAAACTCCACAACTGGAAACTCCACAACTAGAAACTCCACAGCTTGAGACTCCGCAACTTGAAACTCCACAACTTGAAACTTCGCAACTAGAAACTCCGCAACTAGGGACTCCACAACTAGAAACTCCACAACTAGAAACTCCACAACTCGAAACTCCACTACTAGATACTCCACAACTGGAAACTCGACAACTAGAAACTCCACATCTAGAGACTCCACAATTTGAAACTCCACAACTAGAGACTCTGCAACTAGAAACTCAACAACTAGATACTCCGCAACTGAACAACTAGAAACTCCACAACTGGAAAATCCACAACTAGATACTCCACAACTAGAAAATCTACAACTAGAAACTCTACAACTATAGACTCCACAACTTGAAACTCCACAAGTTTAAACTCCACAACTTGAGACTCCACAAGTAGAAACTCCACAACTAGAAACTCCACAACTGGAAACTCCCCAACTAGAAACTCCGCAAGTAGAAACTCCGCAACAGGAGACTCTACAACTAGAAACTCCACAACTAGAAACTTCAAAACTAGAAACTCCACAACTAGAAACTTCACAACTAGAAACTCCGCAACTAGAGACTCCACAACTAGAAACTCCACAACTTGAAACTCCACAACTAGAAACTCCACAACCAGAAACTCCACAACTAGAAACTCCGCAACTAGAAACTCCACAAATAGAGACTCGGCAACTAGAAATTTCATATCTAGAAACTCCACAACAAGAAAGTGTAAAACTAGACTTCACAACTAGAAACTCAACAACTAGAAACTCCACAACTAAAAACTCCACAACTGGAAACTCCACAACTTGAGACTCCGCAACTTGAAACTCCACAACAATAAACTCCGCTATTAAAAACTCCGCAACTAGAAACTCCGCAACTAGAAACTCCACAATTGAAACTCCACAACTAGATACTCCACGACTGGAAACTCCACAACTAGATACTTCACAAATGGAAACTCCACAACTAGATACTCCACAACTGGAAACTCCACAACTAGAAACTCCACAACTAGAGACTCCACAACTCGAAACTCCACAACTAGAAACTCCACAACTAGAAACTCCACAACTGGAAACTCCACAACTAGATACTCCGCAACTAGAAACTCCACAACTAGAGACTCCACAACTTGAAACTCCACAACTAGAAACTCCACAACTAGAAACTCTGCAACTAGAGACTCCACAACTAGAAACTCCACAACTAGAAACTCCACAACTAGAAACTCCACAACTAGAAACTCCACAACTAGAAACTCCACAACTAGAGATTCCGCAACTAGATACTCTACAACCAGAGACTCCGCAACTAGAAACTCCGCAGCTAGAAACTACACAAATAGAAACTCCGCAACTAGAAACTCCGCAGCTAGAAACTACACAACTAGAGACTCCACAAATAGAAACTCCACAACAGGAAAACTCCACAACTGGAAACTCCCCAACTAGAAACTCCGCAACAGGAGACTCTACAACTAGAAACTCCACAACTAGAAACTCCAAAACTAGAAACTCCACAACTCGAAACTCCACAACTGGAAACTCCACAACTAGACACTCCACAACTAAAAACTCTTCAACTTGAAACTCCTCAACTAGAAACTCCACAACTAGAAACTCCACAAAAGAGACTCCGCGACTTCACAATTAGAAACTCCACAACTGGAAACTCCACAAATAGATACTCTGCAACTAGAAACTCCACAACTAGAGACTCCACAACTTGAAACTCCACAACTTGAAACTCCACAACTTGAGACTCCACAACTAGAAACTCCACAACTTGAAACTCCGCAGCTTGACACTCCGCAACTGGAAATTCCACAACTATGGACTCCGCCACTAGAAACTCCACAGCTAGAAACTCCACAACTGGAAACTCCACAAGATACTCAACAACTGGAAACTCGGCAACTAGAAACTCTACGACTAGAGACTCCACAACTTGAAACTCCACAACTAGAAACTCCACAACCAGAGACTCCACAGCTTCACAACTAGAAACTCCACAACTGGAAACTCCACAACTAGATACTCTGCAACTAGAAACTCCACAACTAGAGACTCCACAACTTGAAACTCCACAACTTGAAACTCCACAACTTGAGACTCCACAACTAGAAACTCCACAACTTGAAACTCCGCAGCTTGAGACTCCGCAACTAGAAACTCCACAACTAGGGACTCCGCAACTAGAAACTCCACAACTAGAAACTCCACAACTGGAAACTCCACAACTAGAAACTCCACAGCTTGAGACTCCGCAACTTGAAACTCCACAACTTGAAACTTCGCAACTAGAAACTCCGCAACTAGGGACTCCACAACTAGAAACTCCACAACTAGAAACTCCACAACTCGAAACTCCACTACTAGATACTCCACAACTGGAAACTCGACAACTAGAAACTCCACATCTAGAGACTCCACAATTTGAAACTCCACAACTAGAGACTCTGCAACTAGAAACTCAACAACTAGATACTCCGCAACTGAACAACTAGAAACTCCACAACTGGAAAATCCACAACTAGATACTCCACAACTAGAAAATCTACAACTAGAAACTCCACAACTATAGACTCCACAACTTGAAACTCCACAAGTTTAAACTTCACAACTTGAGACTCCACAAGTAGAAACTCCACAACTAGAAACTCCACAACTGGAAACTCCCCAACTAGAAACTCCGCAAGTAGAAACTCCGCAACAGGAGACTCTACAACTAGAAACTCCACAACTAGAAACTTCAATACTAGAAACTCCACAACTAGAAACTTCACAACTAGAAACTCCGCAACTAGAGACTCCACAACTAGAAACTCCACAACTTGAAACTCCACAACTAGAAACTCCACAACCAGAAACTCCACAACTAGAAACTCCGCAACTAGAAACTCCACAAATAGAGACTCGGCAACTAGAAATTTCATATCTAGAAACTCCACAACAAGAAAGTGTAAAACTAGACTTCACAACTAGAAACTCAACAACTAGAAACTCCACAACTAAAAACTCCACAACTGGAAACTCCACAACTTGAGACTCCGCAACTTGAAACTCCACAACAATAAACTCCGCTATTAAAAACTCCGCAACTAGAAACTCCGCAACTAGAAACTCCACAATTGAAACTCCACAACTAGATACTCCACGACTGGAAACTCCACAACTAGATACTTCACAAATGGAAACTCCACAACTAGATACTCCACAACTGGAAACTCCACAACTAGAAACTCCACAACTAGAGACTCCACAACTCGAAACTCCACAACTAGAAACTCCACAACTAGAAACTCCACAACTGGAAACTCCACAACTAGATACTCCGCAACTAGAAACTCCACAACTAGAGACTCCACAACTTGAAACTCCAAAACTAGAAACTCCACAACTAGAAACTCTGCAACTAGAGACTCCACAACTAGAAACTCCACAACTAGAAACTCCACAACTAGAAACTCCACAACTAGAAACTCCACAACTAGAAACTCCACAACTAGAGATTCCGCAACTAGAAACTCTACAACCAGAGACTCCGCAACTAGAAACTCCGCAGCTAGAAACTCCACAAATAGAAACTCCGCAACTAGAAACTCCGCAGCTAGAAACTACACAACTAGAGACTCCACAAATAGAAACTCCACAACTAGAAACTCCACAACTGGAAACTCCCCAACTAGAAACTCCGCAACTAGAAACTCCGCAACAGGAGACTCTGACTCTACAACTAGAAACTCCACAACTAGAAACTCCAAAACTAGAAACTCCACAACTCGAAACTCCACAACTGGAAACTCAACAACTAGACACTCCACAACTAAAAACTCTTCAACTTGAAACTCCTCAACTAGAAACTCCACAACTAGAAACTCCACAAAAGAGACTCCGCGACTTCACAATTAGAAACTCCACAACTGGAAACTCCACAAATAGATACTCTGCAACTAGAAGCTCCACAACTAGAGACTCCACAACTTGAAACTCCACAACTTGAAACTCCACAACTTGAGACTCCACAACTAGAAACTCCACAACTTGAAACTCCGCAGCTTGAGACTCCGCCACTAGAAACTCCACAACTAGGGACTCCGCAACTAGAAACTCCACAACTAGAAACTCCACAACTGGAAACTCCACAACTAGAAACTCCACAGCTTGAGACTCCGCAACTTGAAACTCCACAACTTGAAACTTCGCAACTAGAAACTCCGCAACTAGGGACTCCACAACTAGAAACTCCACAACTAGAAACTCCACAACTCGAAACTCCACTACTAGATACTCCACAACTGGAAACTCGACAACTAGAAACTCCACATCTAGAGACTCCACAATTTGAAACTCCACAACTAGAGACTCTGCAACTAGAAACTCAACAACTAGATACTCCGCAACTGAACAACTAGAAACTCCACAACTGGAAAATCCACAACTAGATACTCCACAACTAGAAAATCTACAACTAGAAACTCTACAACTATAGACTCCACAACTTGAAACTCCACAAGTTTAAACTCCACAACTTGAGACTCCACAAGTAGAAACTCCACAACTAGAAACTCCACAACTGGAAACTCCCCAACTAGAAACTCCGCAAGTAGAAACTCCGCAACAGGAGACTCTACAACTAGAAACTCCACAACTAGAAACTTCAAAACTAGAAACTCCACAACTAGAAACTTCACAACTAGAAACTCCGCAACTAGAGACTCCACAACTAGAAACTCCACAACTTGAAACTCCACAACTAGAAACTCCACAACCAGAAACTCCACAACTAGAAACTCCGCAACTAGAAACTCCACAAATAGAGACTCGGCAACTAGAAATTTCATATCTAGAAACTCCACAACAAGAAAGTGTAAAACTAGACTTCACAACTAGAAACTCAACAACTAGAAACTCCACAACTAAAAACTCCACAACTGGAAACTCCACAACTTGAGACTCCGCAACTTGAAACTCCACAACAATAAACTCCGCTATTAAAAACTCCGCAACTAGAAACTCCGCAACTAGAAACTCCACAATTGAAACTCCACAACTAGATACTCCACGACTGGAAACTCCACAACTAGATACTTCACAAATGGAAACTCCACAACTAGATACTCCACAACTGGAAACTCCACAACTAGAAACTCCACAACTAGAGACTCCACAACTCGAAACTCCACAACTAGAAACTCCACAACTAGAAACTCCACAACTGGAAACTCCACAACTAGATACTCCGCAACTAGAAACTCCACAACTAGAGACTCCACAACTTGAAACTCCACAACTAGAAACTCCACAACTAGAAACTCTGCAACTAGAGACTCCACAACTAGAAACTCCACAACTAGAAACTCCACAACTAGAAACTCCACAACTAGAAACTCCACAACTAGAAACTCCACAACTAGAGATTCCGCAACTAGAAACTCTACAACCAGAGACTCCGCAACTAGAAACTCCGCAGCTAGAAACTACACAAATAGAAACTCCGCAACTAGAAACTCCGCAGCTAGAAACTACACAACTAGAGACTCCACAAATAGAAACTCCACAACTAGAAACTCCACAACTGGAAACTCCCCAACTAGAAACTCCGCAACAGGAGACTCTACAACTAGAAACTCCACAACTAGAAACTCCAAAACTAGAAACTCCACAACTCGAAACTCCACAACTGGAAACTCCACAACTAGACACTCCACAACTAAAAACTCTTCAACTTGAAACTCCTCAACTAGAAACTCCACAACTAGAAACTCCACAAAAGAGACTCCGCGACTTCACAATTAGAAACTCCACAACTGGAAACTCCACAAATAGATACTCTGCAACTAGAAACTCCACAACTAGAGACTCCACAACTTGAAACTCCACAACTTTAAACTCCATAACTTGAGACTCCACACCTAGAAACTCCACAACTAGAAACTCCACAACTGGAAACTCCACAACTAGAAACTCCACAGCTTGAGACTCCGCAACTTGAAACTGCACAACTTGAAACTTCGCAACTAGAAACTCCGCAACTAGGGACTCCACAAATAGAAACTCCACAACTAGAAACTCCACAACTCGAAACTCCACTACTAGATACTCCACAACTGGAAACTCGACAACTAGAAACTCCACATCTAGAGACTCCACAATTTGAAACTCCACAACTAGAGACTCTGCAACTAGAAACTCAACAACTAGATACTCCGCAGCTGAACAACTAGAAACTCCACAACTGGAAAATCCACAACTAGATACTCCACAACTAGAAAATCTACAACTAGAAACTCCACAACTATAGACTCCACAACTTGAAACTCCACAAGTTTAAACTCCACAACTTGAGACTCCACAATTAGAAACTCCACAACTAGAAACTCCACAACTGGAAACTCCCCAACTAGAAACTCCGCAAGTAGAAACTCCGCAACAGGAGACTCTACAACTAGAAACTCCACAACTAGAAACTTCAAAACTAGAAACTCCACAACTAGAAACTTCACAACTAGAAACTCCACAACTAGAAACTCCACAACTGGAAACTCCCCAACTAGAAACTCCGCAACTAGAAACTCCGCAACAGGAGACTCTACAACTAGAAACTCCACAACTAGAAACTCCAAAACTAGAAACTCCACAACTCGAAACTCCACAACTGGAAACTCCACAACTAGACACTCCACAACTAAAAACTCTTCAACTTGAAACTCCTCAACTAGAAACTCCACAACTAGAAACTCCACAAAAGAGACTCCGCGACTTCACAATTAGAAACTCCACAACTGGAAACTCCACAAATAGATACTTTGCAACTAGAAACTCCACAACTCGAGAGTCCACAACTTGAAACTCCACAACTTTAAACTCCATACCTTGAGACTCCACACCTAGAAACTCCACAACTTGAAACTCCACAGCTTGAGACTCCGCAACTAGAAACTCCACAACTAGGGACTCCACAACTGGAAACTCCACTACTAGATACTCCACAACTGAAAACTCGGCAACTAGAAACTCCACAACTAGAGACTCCACAACTTGAAACTCCACAACTAGAGACTCTGCAACTAGAAACTCCACAACTCGAAACTCCACAACTGGAAACTCCACAACGAGACACTCCACAACAAAAAACTCTTCAACTAGAAACTCCTAAACTAGAGACTCCACAACTAGAGAATCTACTACTAGAGACTTCAAACTAGAAACTCAACAACTAGAAACTCCACAACTAAAAACTCAACAACTAGAAACTCCCCAGCTTGAGACTCCGCAACTTCAAACTCCACAACTAGAAACTCCGCAACTAGAAACTCCACAACAAGGGACTCCACAACTAGAAACTCCACAACTAGAAACTTCACAACTCGAAACTCCACTACTAGATACTCCACAACTGGAAACTCGACAACTAGAAACTCCACATCTAGAGACTCCACAACTTGAAACTCCACAACTAGAGACTCTGCAACTAGAAACTCAACAACTAGAGTCTCCGCAACTCAACAATTAGAAACTCCACAACTGGAAAATCCACAACTAGATACTCCACAACTAGAAAATCTACAACTAGAAACTCCACAACTATAGACTCCACAACTTGAAACTCCACAAGTTTAAACTCCACAAATTGAGACTCCACAACTAGAAACTCCACAACTAGAAACTCCACAACTGGGAACTCCCCAACTAGAAACTCCGCAACTAGAAACTCCGCAACAGGAGACTCTACAACTAGAAACTCCACAACTAGAAACTCGAAAACTAGAAACTCCACAACTAGAAACTTCACAACTAGAAACTCCGCAACTAGAGACTCCACAACTAGAAACTTCACAACTTGAAACTCCTCAAATAGAAACTCCACAACCAGAAACTCCACAACTAGAAACTCCGCAACTAGAAACTCCGCAACTAGAGACTCCACAACTAGAAACCCCACAACTAGAAACTCCACAACTTCAAACTCTATTAAAACAGACTCGGCAACTAGAAATTCCATATCTAGAAACTCCACAACTAGAAACTGCAAAACTAGAGACTTCACAACTAGAAACTCAACAACTAGAAACTCCACAACTAAAAACTCCACAACTGGAAACTCCACAACTTGAGACTCCGCAACTTGAAAATTCACAACTAGAAACTCCGCTATTAAAAACTCCGCAACTAGAAACTCCGCAACTAAAAACTCCACAACTTAAAACTCCACAACTAGATACTCCACAACTGGAAACTCCACAAGTAGATACTTCACAACGGGAAACTCAACAACTAGATACTCCACAATTGGAAACTCCACAACTAGAAACTCCACAACTAGCGACTCCACAACTCGAAACTCCTCAACTAGAAACTCCACGACTAGAAACTCCACAACCAGAAACTCCGCAACTCCACAACTAGAAACTCCACAACTGGAAACTCCACAACTAGATACTCTGCAACTAGAACCTCCACAACTAGAGACTCCACAACTTGAAACTCCACAACTTTAAGCTCCACAACTTGAGACTCCACAACTAGAAACTGCGCAACTTGAAACTCCGCAGCTTGACACTCCGCAACTGGAAATTCCACAACTATGGACTCCGCCACTAGAAACTCCACAGCTAGAAACTCCACAACTGGAAACTCCACTACAAGATACTCCACAACTGGAAACTCGGCAACTAGAAACTCTACGACTAGAGACTCCACAACTTGAAACTCCACAACTAGAAACTCCACAACCAGAGACTCCACAGCTTCACAACTAGAAACTCCACAACTGGAAACTCCACAACTAGATACTCTGCAACTAGAAACTCCACAACTAGAGACTCCACAACTTGAAACTCCACAACTTGAAACTCCACAACTTGAGACTCCACAACTAGAAACTCCACAACTTGAAACTCCGCAGCTTGAGACTCCGCAACTAGAAACTCCACAACTAGGGACTCCGCAACTAGAAACTCCACAACTAGAAACTCCACAACTGGAAACTCCACAACTAGAAACTCCACAGCTTGAGACTCCGCAACTTGAAACTCCACAACTTGAAACTTCGCAACTAGAAACTCCGCAACTAGGGACTCCACAACTAGAAACTCCACAACTCGAAACTCCACTACTAGATACTCCACAACTGGAAACTCGACAACTAGAAACTCCACATCTAGAGACTCCACAATTTGAAACTCCACAACTAGAGACTCTGCAACTAGAAACTCAACAACTAGATACTCCGCAACTGAACAACTAGAAACTCCACAACTGGAAAATCCACAACTAGATACTCCACAACTAGAAAATCTACAACTAGAAACTCCACAACTATAGACTCCACAACTTGAAACTCCACAAGTTTAAACTCCACAACTTGAGACTCCACAAGTAGAAACTCCACAACTAGAAACTCCACAACTGGAAACTCCCCAACTAGAAACTCCGCAAGTAGAAACTCCGCAACAGGAGACTCTACAACTAGAAACTCCACAACTAGAAACTTCAAAACTAGAAACTCCACAACTAGAAACTTCACAACTAGAAACTCCGCAACTAGAGACTCCACAACTAGAAACTCCACAACTTGAAACTCCACAACTAGAAACTCCACAACCAGAAACTCCACAACTAGAAACTCCGCAACTAGAAACTCCACAAATAGAGACTCGGCAACTAGAAATTTCATATCTAGAAACTCCACAACAAGAAACTGTAAAACTAGACTTCACAACTAGAAACGCAACAACTAGAAACTCCACAACTAAAAACTCCACAACTGGAAACTCCACAACTTGAGACTCCGCAACTTGAAACTCCACAACAATAAACTCCGCTATTAAAAACTCCGCAACTAGAAACTCCGCAACTAGAAACTCCACAATTGAAACTCCACAACTAGATACTCCACAACTGGAAACTCCACAACTAGATACTTCACAAATGGAAACTCCACAACTAGATACTCCACAACTGGAAACTCCACAACTAGAAACTCCACAACTAGAGACTCCACAACTCAAAACTCCACAACTAGAAACTCCACAACTAGAAACTGCGCAACTTGAAACTCCGCAGCTTGACACTCCGCAACTGGAAATTCCACAACTATGGACTCCGCCACTAGAAACTCCACAGCTAGAAACTCCACAACTGGAAACTCCACTACAAGATACTCCACAACTGGAAACTCGGCAACTAGAAACTCTACGACTAGAGACTCCACAACTTGAAACTCCACAACTAGAAACTCCACAACCAGAGACTCCACAGCTTCACAACTAGAAACTCCACAACTGGAAACTCCACAACTAGATACTCTGCAACTAGAAACTCCACAACTAGAGACTCCACAACTTGAAACTCCACAACTTGAAACTCCACAACTTGAGACTCCACAACTAGAAACTCCACAACTTGAAACTCCGCAGCTTGAGACTCCGCAACTAGAAACTCCACAACTAGGGACTCCGCAACTAGAAACTCCACAACTAGAAACTCCACAACTAGAAACTCCACAACTAGAAACTCCACAGCTTGAGACTCCGCAACTTGAAACTCCACAACTTGAAACTTCGCAACTAGAAACTCCGCAACTAGGGACTCCACAACTAGAAACTCCACAACTAGAAACTCCACAACTCGAAACTCCACTACTAGATACTCCACAACTGGAAACTCGACAACTAGAAACTCCACATCTAGAGACTCCACAACTTGAAACTCCACAACTAGAGACTCTGCAACTAGAAACTCAACAACTAGAGTCTCCGCAACTCAACAATTAGAAACTCCACAACTGGAAAATCCACAACTAGATACTCCACAACTAGAAAATCTACAACTAGAAACTCCACAACTATAGACTCCACAACTTGAAACTCCACAAGTTTAAACTCCACAACTTGAGACTCCACAACTAGAAACTCCACAACTAGAAACTCCACAACTGGGAACTCCCCAACTAGAAACTCCGCAACTAGAAACTCCGCAACAGGAGACTCTACAACTAGAAACTCCACAACTTGAAACTCGAAAACTAGAAACTCCACAACTAGAAACTTCACAACTAGAAACTCCGCAACTAGAGACTCCACAACTAGAAACTTCACAACTGGAAACTCCACAACTTGAGACTCCGCAACTTGAAAATTCACAACTAGAAACTCCGCTATTAAAAACTCCGCAACTAGAAACTCCGCAACTAAAAACTCCACAACTTAAAACTCCACAACTAGATACTCCACAACTGGAAACTCCACAACTAGATACTTCACAACGGGAAACTCAACAACTAGATACTCCACAATTGGAAACTCCACAACTAGAAACTCCACAACTAGCGACTCCACAACTCGAAACTCCTCAACTAGAAACTCCACGACTAGAAACTCCACAACCAGAAACTCCGCAACTCCACAACTAGAAACTCCACAACTGGAAACTCCACAACTAGATACTCTGCAACTAGAAACTCCACAACTAGAGACTCCACAACTTGAAACTCCACAACTTTAAGCTCCACAACTTGAGACTCCACAACTAGAAACTGCGCAACTTGAAACTCCGCAGCTTGACACTCCGCAACTGGAAATTCCACAACTATGGACTCCGCCACTAGAAACTCCACAGCTAGAAACTCCACAACTGGAAACTCCACTACAAGATACTCCACAACTGGAAACTCGGCAACTAGAAACTCTACGACTAGAGACTCCACAACTTGAAACTCCACAACTAGAAACTCCACAACCAGAGACTCCACAGCTTCACAACTAGAAACTCCACAACTGGAAACTCCACAACTAGATACTCTGCAACTAGAAACTCCACAACTAGAGACTCCACAACTTGAAACTCCACAACTTGAAACTCCACAACTTGAGACTCCACAACTAGAAACTCCACAACTTGAAACTCCGCAGCTTGAGACTCCGCAACTAGAAACTCCACAACTAGGGACTCCGCAACTAGAAACTCCACAACTAGAAACTCCACAACTGGAAACTCCACAACTAGAAACTCCACAGCTTGAGACTCCGCAACTTGAAACTCCACAACTTGAAACTTCGCAACTAGAAACTCCGCAACTAGGGACTCCACAACTAGAAACTCCACAACTAGAAACTCCACAACTCGAAACTCCACTACTAGATACTCCACAACTGGAAACTCGACAACTAGAAACTCCACATCTAGAGACTCCACAATTTGAAACTTCACAACTAGAGACTCTGCAACTAGAAACTCAACAACTAGATACTCCGCAACTGAACAACTAGAAACTCCACAACTGGAAAATCCACAACTAGATACTCCACAACTAGAAAATCTACAACTAGAAACTCCACAACTATAGACTCCACAACTTGAAACTCCACAAGTTTAAACTCCACAACTTGAGACTCCACAAGTAGAAACTCCACAACTAGAAACTCCACAACTGGAAACTCCCCAACTAGAAACTCCGCAAGTAGAAACTCCGCAACAGGAGACTCTACAACTAGAAACTCCACAACTAGAAACTTCAAAACTAGAAACTCCACAACTAGAAACTTCACAACTAGAAACTCCGCAACTAGAGACTCCACAACTAGAAACTCCACGACTTGAAACTCCACAACTAGAAACTCCACAACCAGAAACTCCACAACTAGAAACTCCGCAACTAGAAACTCCACAAATAGAGACTCGGCAACTAGAAATTTCATATCTAGAAACTCCACAACAAGAAACTGTAAAACTAGACTTCACAACTAGAAACTCAACAACTAGAAACTCCACAACTAAAAACTCCACAACTGGAAACTCCACAACTTGAGACTCCTCAACTTGAAACTCCACAACAATAAACTCCGCTATTAAAAACTCCGCAACTAGAAACTCCGCAACTAGAAACTCCACAATTGAAACTCCACAACTAGATACTCCACAACTGGAAACTCCACAACTAGATACTTCACAAATGGAAACTCCACAACTAGATACTCCACAACTGGAAACTCCACAACTAGAAACTCCACAACTAGAGACTCCACAACTCAAAACTCCACAACTAGAAACTCCACAACTAGAAACTGCGCAACTTGAAACTCCGCAGCTTGACACTCCGCAACTGGAAATTCCACAACTATGGACTCCGCCACTAGAAACTCCACAGCTAGAAACTCCACAACTGGAAACTCCACTACAAGATACTCCACAACTGGAAACTCGGCAACTAGAAACTCTACGACTAGAGACTCCACAACTTGAAACTCCACAACTAGAAACTCCACAACCAGAGACTCCACAGCTTCACAACTAGAAACTCCACAACTGGAAACTCCACAACTAGATACTCTGCAACTAGAAACTCCACAACTAGAGACTCCACAACTTGAAACTCCACAACTTGAAACTCCACAACTTGAGACTCCACAACTAGAAACTCCACAACTTGAAACTCCGCAGCTTGAGACTCCGCAACTAGAAACTCCACAACTAGGGACTCCGCAACTAGAAACTCCACAACTAGAAACTCCACAACTGGAAACTCCACAACTAGAAACTCCACAGCTTGAGACTCCGCAACTTGAAACTCCACAACTTGAAACTTCGCAACTAGAAACTCCGCAACTAGGGACTCCACAACTAGAAACTCCACAACTAGAAACTCCACAACTCGAAACTCCACTACTAGATACTCCACAACTGGAAACTCGACAACTAGAAACTCCACATCTAGAGACTCCACAATTTGAAACTCCACAACTAGAGACTCTGCAACTAGAAACTCAACAACTAGATACTCCGCAACTGAACAACTAGAAACTCCACAACTGGAAAATCCACAACTAGATACTCCACAACTAGAAAATCTACAACTAGAAACTCCACAACTATAGACTCCACAACTTGAAACTCCACAAGTTTAAACTCCACAACTTGAGACTCCACAAGTAGAAACTCCACAACTAGAAACTCCACAACTGGAAACTCCCCAACTAGAGACTCCGCAAGTAGAAACTCCGCAACAGGAGACTCTACAACTAGAAACTCCACAACTAGAAACTTCAAAACTAGAAACTCCACAACTAGAAACTTCACAACTAGAAACTCCGCAACTAGAGACTCCACAACTAGAAACTCCACAACTTGAAACTCCACAACTAGAAACTCCACAACCAGAAACTCCACAACTAGAAACTCCGCAACTAGAAACTCCACAAATAGAGACTCGGCAACTAGAAATTTCATATCTAGAAACTCCACAACAAGAAACTGTAAAACTAGACTTCACAACTAGAAACTCAACAACTAGAAACTCCACAACTAAAAACTCCACAACTGGAAACTCCACAACTTGAGACTCCGCAACTTGAAACTCCACAACAGTAAACTCCGCTATTAAAAACTCCGCAACTAGAAACTCCGCAACTAGAAACTCCACAATTGAAACTCCACAACTAGATACTCCACAACTGGAAACTCCACAACTAGATACTTCACAAATGGAAACTCCACAACTGGAAACTCCACAACTAGATACTCCGCAACTAGAAACTCCACAACTAGAGACTGCACAACTTGAAACTCCACAACTAGAAACTCCACAACTAGAAACTCTGCAACTAGAGACTCCACAACTAGAAACTCCACAACTAGAAACTCCACAACTAGAAACTCCACAACTAGAAACTCCACAACTAGAGATTCCGCAACTAGAAACTCCACAACCAGAGACTCCGCAACTAGAAACTCCGCAGCTAGAAACTCCACAAATAGAAACTCCGCAACTAGAAACTCCGCAGCTAGAAACTACACAACTGGAAACTCCCCAACTAGAAACTCCGCAACTAGAAACTCCGCAACAGGAGACTCTACAACTAGAAACTCCACAACTAGAAACTCCAAAACTAGAAACTCCACAACTCGAAACTCCACAACTAGACACTCCACAACTAAAAACTCTTCAACTTGAAACTCCTCAACTAGAAACTCCACAACTAGAAACTCCACAAAAGAGACTCCGCGACTTCACAATTAGAAACTCCACAACTGGAAACTCCACAAATAGATACTCTGCAACTAGAAACTCCACAACTAGAGACTCCACAACTTGAAACTCCACAACTTTAAACTCCATAACTTGAGACTCCACACCTAGAAACTCCACAACTTGAAACTCCACAGCTTGAGACTCCGCAACTAGAAACTCCACAACTAGGGACTCCACAACTGGAAACTCCACTACTAGATACTCCACAACTGAAAACTCGGCAACTAGAAACTCCACAACTAGAGACTCCACAACTTGAAACTCAACAACTAGGGACTCTGCAACTAGAAACTCCACAACTCGAAACTCCACAACTGGAAACTCCACAACGAGACACTCCACAACAAAAAACTCTTCAACTAGAAACTCCTAAACTAGAGACTCCACAACTAGAGAATCTACAACTAGAGACTTCAAACTAGAAACTCAACAACTAGAAACTCCACAACTAAAAACTCAACAACTAGAAACTCCCCAGCTTGAGACTCCGCAACTTGAAACTCCACAACTAGAAACTCCGCAACTCGAAACTCCACTACTAGATACTCCACAACTGGAAACTCGACAACTAGAAACTCCACATCTAGAGACTCCACAACTTGAAACTCCACAACTAGAGACTCTGCAACTAGAAACTCAACAACTAGAGTCTCCGCAACTCAACAATTAGAAACTCCACAACTGGAAAATCCACAACTAGATACTCCACAACTAGAAAATCTACAACTAGAAACTCCACAACTATAGACTCCACAACTTGAAACTCCACAAGTTTAAACTCCACAACTTGAGACTCCACAACTAGAAACTCCACAACTAGAAACTCCACAACTGGGAACTCCCCAACTAGAAACTCCGCAACTAGAAACTCCGCAACAGGAGACTCTACAACTAGAAACTCGACAACTTGAAACTCGAAAACTAGAAACTCCACAACTAGAAACTTCACAACTAGAAACTCCGCAACTAGAGACTCCACAACTAGAAACTTCACAACTTGAAACTCCTCAAATAGAAACTCCACAACCAGAAACTCCACAACTAGAAACTCCGCAACTAGAAACTCCGCAACTAGAGACTCCACAACTAGAAACCCCACAACTAGAAACTCCACATCTTCAAACTCTATTAAAACAGACTCGGCAACTAGAAATTCCATATCTAGAAACTCCACAACTAGAAACTGCAAAACTAGAGACTTCACAACTAGAAACTCAACAACTAGAAACTCCACAACTAAAAACTCCACAACTGGAAACTCCACAACTTGAGACTCCGCAACTTGAAAATTCACAACTAGAAACTCCGCTAATAAAAACTCCGCAACTAGAAACTCCGCAACTAAAAACTCCACAACTTAAAACTCCACAACTAGATACTCCACAACTGGAAACTCCACAACTAGATACTTCACAACGGGAAACTCAACAACTAGATACTCCACAACTGGAAACTCCACAACTAGAAACTCCACAACTAGAGACTCCACAACTCGAAACTCCTCAACTAGAAACTCCACGACTAGAAACTCCACAACCAGAAACTCCGCAACTCCACAACTAGAAACTCCACAACTGGAAACTCCACAACTAGATACTCTGCAACTAGAAACTCCACAACTAGAGACTCCACAACTTGAAACTCCACAACTTTAAGCTCCACAACTTGAGACTCCACAACTAGAAACTGCGCAACTTGAAACTCCGCAGCTTGACACTCCGCAACTGGAAATTCCACAACTATGGACTCCGCCACTAGAAACTCCACAGCTAGAAACTCCACAACTGGAAACTCCACAAGATACTCAACAACTGGAAACTCGGCAACTAGAAACTCTACGACTAGAGACTCCACAACTTGAAACTCCACAACTAGAAACTCCACAACCAGAGACTCCACAGCTTCACAACTAGAAACTCCACAACTGGAAACTCCACAACTAGATACTCTGCAACTAGAAACTCCACAACTAGAGACTCCACAACTTGAAACTCCACAACTTGAAACTCCACAACTTGAGACTCCACAACTAGAAACTCCACAACTTGAAACTCCGCAGCTTGAGACTCCGCAACTAGAAACTCCACAACTAGGGACTCCGCAACTAGAAACTCCACAACTAGAAACTCCACAACTGGAAACTCCACAACTAGAAACTCCACAGCTTGAGACTCCGCAACTTGAAACTCCACAACTTGAAACTTCGCAACTAGAAACTCCGCAACTAGGGACTCCACAACTAGAAACTCCACAACTAGAAACTCCACAACTCGAAACTCCACTACTAGATACTCCACAACTGGAAACTCGACAACTAGAAACTCCACATCTAGAGACTCCACAATTTGAAACTCCACAACTAGAGACTCTGCAACTAGAAACTCAACAACTAGATACTCCGCAACTGAACAACTAGAAACTCCACAACTGGAAAATCCACAACTAGATACTCCACAACTAGAAAATCTACAACTAGAAACTCCACAACTATAGACTCCACAACTTGAAACTCCACAAGTTTAAACTCCACAACTTGAGACTCCACAAGTAGAAACTCCACAACTAGAAACTCCACAACTGGAAACTCCCCAACTAGAAACTCCGCAAGTAGAAACTCCGCAACAGGAGACTCTACAACTAGAAACTCCACAACTAGAAACTTCAAAACTAGAAACTCCACAACTAGAAACTTCACAACTAGAAACTCCGCAACTAGAGACTCCACAACTAGAAACTCCACAACTTGAAACTCCACAACTAGAAACTCCACAACCAGAAACTCCACAACTAGAAACTCCGCAACTAGAAACTCCACAAATAGAGACTCGGCAACTAGAAATTTCATATCTAGAAACTCCACAACAAGAAACTGTAAAACTAGACTTCACAACTAGAAACTCAACAACTAGAAACTCCACAACTAAAAACTCCACAACTGGAAACTCCACAACTTGAGACTCCGCAACTTGAAACTCCACAACAATAAACTCCGCTATTAAAAACTCCGCAACTAGAAACTCCGCAACTAGAAACTCCACAATTGAAACTCCACAACTAGATACTCCACAACTGGAAACTCCACAACTAGATACTTCACAAATGGAAACTCCACAACTAGATACTCCACAACTGGAAACTCCACAACTAGAAACTCCACAACTAGAGACTCCACAACTCAAAACTCCACAACTAGAAACTCCACAACTAGAAACTGCGCAACTTGAAACTCCGCAGCTTGACACTCCGCAACTGGAAATTCCACAACTATGGACTCCGCCACTAGAAACTCCACAGCTAGAAACTCCACAACTGGAATCTCCACTACAAGATACTCCACAACTGGAAACTCGGCAACTAGAAACTCTACGACTAGAGACTCCACAACTTGAAACTCCACAACTAGAAACTCCACAACCAGAGACTCCACAGCTTCACAACTAGAAACTCCACAACTGGAAACTCCACAACTAGATACTCTGCAACTAGAAACTCCACAACTAGAGACTCCACAACTTGAAACTCCACAACTTGAAACTCCACAACTAGAAACTCCACAACTTGAAACTCCGCAGCTTGAGACTCCGCAACTAGAAACTCCACAACTAGGGACTCCGCAACTAGAAACTCCACAACTAGAAACTCCACAACTAGAAACTCCACAACTAGAAACTCCACAGCTTGAGACTCCGCAACTTGAAACTCCACAACTTGAAACTTCGCAACTAGAAACTCCGCAACTAGGGACTCCACAACTAGAAACTCCACAACTAGAAACTCCACAACTCGAAACTCCACTACTAGATACTCCACAACTGGAAACTCGACAACTAGAAACTCCACATCTAGAGACTCCACAATTTGAAACTCCACAACTAGAGACTCTGCAACTAGAAACTCAACAACTAGATACTCCGCAACTGAACAACTAGAAACTCCACAACTGGAAAATCCACAACTAGATACTCCACAACTAGAAAATCTACAACTAGAAACTCCACAACTATAGACTCCACAACTTGAAACTCCACAAGTTTAAACTCCACAACTTGAGACTCCACAAGTAGAAACTCCACAACTAGAAACTCCACAACTGGAAACTCCACAACTAGAAACTTCAAAACTAGAAACTCCACAACTAGAAACTTCACAACTAGAAACTCCGCAACTAGAGACTCCACAACTAGAAACTCCACAACTTGAAACTCCACAACTAGAAACTCCACAACCAGAAACTCCACAACTAGAAACTCCGCAACTAGAAACTCCACAAATAGAGACTCGGCAACTAGAAATTTCATATCTAGAAACTCCACAACAAGAAACTGTAAAACTAGACTTCACAACTAGAAACTCAACAACTAGAAACTCCACAACTAAAAACTCCACAACTGGAAACTCCACAACTTGAGACTCCGCAACTTGAAACTCCACAACAGTAAACTCCGCTATTAAAAACTCCGCAACTAGAAACTCCGCAACTAGAAACTCCACAATTGAAACTCCACAACTAGATACTCCACAACTGGAAACTCCACAACTAGATACTTCACAAATGGAAACTCCACAACTAGATACTCCACAACTGGAAACTCCACAACTAGAAACTCCACAACTAGAGACTCCACAACTCGAAACTCCACAACTAGAAACTCCACAACTAGAAACTCCACAACTGGAAACTCCACAACTAGATACTCCGCAACTAGAAACTCCACAACTAGAGACTCCACAACTTGAAACTCCACAACTAGAAACTCCACAACTAGAAACTCTGCAACTAGAGACTCCACAACTAGAAACTCCACAACTAGAAACTCCACAACTAGAAACTCCACAACTAGAAACTCCACAACTAGAAACTCCACAACTAGAGATTCCGCAACTAGAAACTCCACAACCAGAGACTCCGCAACTAGAAACTCCGCAGCTAGAAACTCCACAAATAGAAACTCCGCAACTAGAAACTCCGCAGCTAGAAACTACACAACTGGAAACTCCCCAACTAGAAACTCCGCAACTAGAAACTCCGCAACAGGAGACTCTACAACTAGAAACTCCACAACTAGAAACTCCAAAACTAGAAACTCCACAACTCGAAACTCCACAACTAGACACTCCACAACTAAAAACTCTTCAACTTGAAACTCCTCAACTAGAAACTCCACAACTAGAAACTCCACAAAAGAGACTCCGCGACTTCACAATTAGAAACTCCACAACTGGAAACTCCACAAATAGATACTCTGCAACTAGAAACTCCACAACTAGAGACTCCACAACTTGAAACTCCACAACTTTAAACTCCATAACTTGAGACTCCACACCTAGAAACTCCACAACTTGAAACTCCACAGCTTGAGACTCCGCAACTAGAAACTCCACAACTAGGGACTCCACAACTGGAAACTCCACTACTAGATACTCCACAACTGAAAACTCGGCAACTAGAAACTCCACAACTAGAGACTCCACAACTTGAAACTCCACAACTAGAGACTCTGCAACTAGAAACTCCACAACTCGAAACTCCACAACTGGAAACTCCACAACGAGACACTCCACAACAAAAAACTCTTCAACTAGAAACTCCTAAACTAGAGACTCCACAACTAGAGAATCTACAACTAGAGACTTCAAACTAGAAACTCAACAACTAGAAACTCCACAACTAAAAACTCAACAACTAGAAACTCCCCAGCTTGAGACTCCGCAACTTGAAACTCCACAACTAGAAACTCCGCAACTAGAAACTCCACAACAAGGGACTCCACAACTAGAAACTCCACAACTAGAAACTTCACAACTCGAAACTCCACTACTAGATACTCCACAACTGGAAACTCGACAACTAGAAACTCCACATCTAGAGACTCCACAACTTGAAACTCCACAACTAGAGACTCTGCAACTAGAAACTCAACAACTAGAGTCTCCGCAACTCAACAATTAGAAACTCCACAACTGGAAAATCCACAACTAGATACTCCACAACTAGAAAATCTACAACTAGAAACTCCACAACTATAGACTCCACAACTTGAAACTCCACAAGTATAAACTCCACAACTTGAGCCTCCACAACTAGAAACTCCACAACTAGAAACTCCACAACTGGGAACTCCCCAACTAGAAACTCCGCAACTAGAAACTCCGCAACAGGAGACTCTACAACTAGAAACTCCACAACTAGAAACTAAAAACTAGAAACTCCACAACTAGAAACTTCACAACTAGAAACTCCGCAACTAGAGACTCCACAACTAGAAACTTCACAACTTGAAACTCCTCAAATAGAAACTCCACAACCAGAAACTCCACAACTAGAAACTCCGCAACTAGAAACTCCGCAACTAGAGACTCCACAACTAGAAACCCCGCAACTAGAAACTCCACATCTTCAAACACTATTAAAACAGACTCGGCAACTAGAAATTCCATATCTAGAAACTCCACAACTAGAAACTGCAAAACTAGAGACTTCACAACTAGAAACTCAACAACTAGAAACTCCACAACTAAAAACTCCACAACTGGAAACTCCACAACTTGAGACTCCGCAACTTGAAAATTCACAACTAGAAACTCCGCTATTAAAAACTCCGCAACTAGAAACTCCGCAACTAGAAACTCCACAACTAGAAACTCCACAACTCGAAACTCCACTACTAGATACTCCACAACTGGAAACTCCACAAGATACTCAACAACTGGAAACTCGGCAACTAGAAACTCTACGACTAGAGACTCCACAACTTGAAACTCCACAACTAGAAACTCCACAACCAGAGACTCCACAGCTTCACAACTAGAAACTCCACAACTGGAAACTCCACAACTAGATACTCTGCAACTAGAAACTCCACAACTAGAGACTCCACAACTTGAAACTCCACAACTTGAAACTCCACAACTTGAGACTCCACAACTAGAAACTCCACAACTTGAAACTCCGCAGCTTGAGACTCCGCAACTAGAAACTCCACAACTAGGGACTCCGCAACTAGAAACTCCACAACTAGAAACTCCACAACTGGAAACTCCACAACTAGAAACTCCACAGCTTGAGACTCCGCAACTTGAAACTCCACAACTTGAAACTTCGCAACTAGAAACTCCGCAACTAGGGACTCCACAACTAGAAACTCCACAACTAGAAACTCCACAACTCGAAACTCCACTACTAGATACTCCACAACTGGAAACTCGACAACTAGAAACTCCACATCTAGAGACTCCACAATTTGAAACTCCACAACTAGAGACTCTGCAACTAGAAACTCAACAACTAGATACTCCGCAACTGAACAACTAGAAACTCCACAACTGGAAAATCCACAACTAGATACTCCACAACTAGAAAATCTACAACTAGAAACTCCACAACTATAGACTCCACAACTTGAAACTCCACAAGTTTAAACTCCACAACTTGAGACTCCACAAGTAGAAACTCCACAACTAGAAACTCCACAACTGGAAACTCCCCAACTAGAAACTCCGCAAGTAGAAACTCCGCAACAGGAGACTCTACAACTAGAAACTCCACAACTAGAAACTTCAAAACTAGAAACTCCACAACTAGAAACTTCACAACTAGAAACTCCGCAACTAGAGACTCCACAACTAGAAACTCCACAACTTGAAACTCCACAACTAGAAACTCCACAACCAGAAACTCCACAACTAGAAACTCCGCAACTAGAAACTCCACAAATAGAGACTCGGCAACTAGAAATTTCATATCTAGAAACTCCACAACAAGAAACTGTAAAACTAGACTTCACAACTAGAAACTCAACAACTAGAAACTCCACAACTAAAAACTCCACAACTGGAAACTCCACAACTTGAGACTCCGCAACTTGAAACTCCACAACAATAAACTCTGCTATTAAAAACTCCGCAACTAGAAACTCCACAATTGAAACTCCACAACTAGATACTCCACGACTGGAAACTCCACAACTAGATACTTCACAAATGGAAACTCCACAACTAGATACTCCACAACTGGAAACTCCACAACTAGAAACTCCACAACTAGAGACTCCACAACTCGAAACTCCACAACTAGAAACTCCACAACTAGAAACTCCACAACTGGAAACTCCACAACTAGATACTCCGCAACTAGAAACTCCACAACTAGAGACTCCACAACTTGAAACTCCACAACTAGAAACTCCACAACTAGAAACTCTGCAACTAGAGACTCCACAACTAGAAACTCCACAACTAGAAACTCCACAACTAGAAACTCCACAACTAGAAACTCCACAACTAGAAACTCCACAACTAGAGATTCCGCAACTAGAAACTCTACAACCAGAGACTCCGCAACTAGAAACTCCGCAGCTAGAAACTCCACAAATAGAAACTCCGCAACTAGAAACTCCGCAGCTAGAAACTACACAACTAGAGACTCCACAAATAGAAACTCCACAACTAGAAACTCCACAACTGGAAACTCCCCAACTAGAAACTCCGCAACTAGAAACTCCGCAACAGGAGACTCTACAACTAGAAACTCCACAACTAGAAACTCCAAAACTATAAACTCCACAACTCGAAACTCCACAACTGGAAACTCCACAACTAGACACTCCACAACTAAAAACTCTTCAACTTGAAACTCCTCAACTAGAAACTCCACAACTAGAAACTCCACAAAAGAGACTCCGCGACTTCACAATTAGAAACTCCACAACTGGAAACTCCACAAATAGATACTCTGCAACTAGAAACTCCACAACTAGAGACTCCACAACTTGAAACTCCACAACTTTAAACTCCATAACTTGAGACTCCACACCTAGAAACTCCACAACTTGAAACTCCACAGCTTGAGACTCCGCAACTAGAAACTCCACAACTAGGGACTCCACAACTGGAAACTCCACTACTAGACACTCCACAACTGAAAACTCGGCAACTAGAAACTCCACAACTAGAGACTCCACAACTTGAAACTCCACAACTAGAGACTCTGCAACTAGAAACTCCACAACTCGAAACTCCACAACTGGAAACTCCACAACGAGACACTCCACAACAAAAAACTCTTCAACTAGAAACTCCTAAACTAGAGACTCCACAACTAGAGAATCTACAACTAGAGACTTCAAACTAGAAACTCAACAACTAGAAACTCCACAACTAAAAACTCAACAACTAGAAACTCCCCAGCTTGAGACTCCGCAACTTGAAACTCCACAACTAGAAACTCCGCAACTAGAAACTCCACAACAAGGGACTCCACAACTAGAAACTCCACAACTAGAAACTTCACAACTCGAAACTACACTACTAGATACTCCACAACTGGAAACTCGACAACTAGAAACTCCACATCTAGAGACTCCACAACTTGAAACTCCACAACTAGAGACTCTGCAACTAGAAACTCAACAACTAGAGTCTCCGCAACTCAACAATTAGAAACTCCACAACTGGAAAATCCACAACTAGATACTCCACAACTAGAAAATCTACAACTAGAAACTCCACAACTATAGACTCCACAACTTGAAACTCCACAAGTTTAAACTCCACAACTTGAGACTCCACAACTAGAAACTCCACAACTAGAAACTCCACAACTGGGAACTCCCCAACTAGAAACTCCGCAACTAGAAACTCCGCAACAGGAGACTCTACAACTAGAAACTCCACAACTAGAAACTCGAAAACTAGAAACTCCACAACTAGAAACTTCACAACTAGAAACTCCGCAACTAGAGACTCCACAACTAGAAACTTCACAACTTGAAACTCCTCAAATAGAAACTCCACAACCAGAAACTCCACAACTAGAAACTCCGCAACTAGAAACTCCGCAACTAGAGACTCCACAACTAGAAACCCCACAACTAGAAACTCCACATCTTCAAACTCTATTAAAACAGACTCGGCAACTAGAAATTCCATATCTAGAAACTCCACAACTAGAAACTGCAAAACTAGAGACTTCACAACTAGAAACTCAACAACTAGAAACTCCACAACTAAAAACTCCACAACTGGAAACTCCACAACTTGAGACTCCGCAACTTGAAAATTCACAACTAGAAACTCCGCTATTAAAAACTCCGCAACTAGAAACTCCGCAACTAAAAACTCCACAACTTAAAACTCCACAACTAGATACTCCACAACTGGAAACTCCACAACTAGATACTTCACAACGGGAAACTCAACAACTAGATACTCCACAACTGGAAACTCCACAACTAGAAACTCCACAACTAGAGACTCCACAACTCGAAACTCCTCAACTAGAAACTCCACGACTAGAAACTCCACAAACAGAAACCCCGCAACTCCACAACTAGAAACTCCACAACTGGAAACTCCACAACTAGATACTCTGCAACTAGAAACTCCACAACTAGAGACTCCACAACTTGAAACTCCACAACTTTAAGCTCCACAACTTGAGACTCCACAACTAGAAACTGCGCAACTTGAAACTCCGCAGCTTGAGACTCCGCAACTGGAAATTCCACAACTATGGACTCCGCCACTAGAAACTCCACAGATAGAAACTCCACAACTGGAAACTCCACTACAAGATACTCCACAACTGGAAACTCGGCAACTAGAAACTCTACGACTAGAGACTCCACAACTTGAAACTCCACAACTTGAAACTCCACAACTCGAAACTCCACTACTAGACACTCCACAACTGGAAACTCGACAACTAGAAACTCCACATCTAGAGACTCCACAACTTGAAACTCCACAACTAGAGACTCTGCAACTAGAAACTCAACAACTAGAGACTGCGCAACTCAACAACTATAAACTCCACAACTGGAAAATCCACAACTAGATACTCCACAACTAGAAAATATACAACTAGAAACTCCACAACTATAGACTCCCCAACTTCAAACTCCACAAGTGTAAACTTCACAACTTGAGACTCCACAACTAGAAACTCCACAACTGAAAACTCCCCAACTAGAAACTCCGCAACTAGAAACTTCGCAACAGGAGACTCTACAACTAGAAACTCCACAACTAGAAACTCCAAAACGAGAAACTCCACAACTAGAAACTCCACAAGTTTAAAGTCCACAACTTGAGACTCCACAACTAGAAACTCTACAACTTGAAACTCCTCAACTAGAAACTCCACAACCAGAAACTCCACAACTAGAAACTCCGCAACTAGAAACTCCGCAACTAGAGACTCCACAACTAGAAACTCCACAACTAGAAACTCCACAACTACAAACTCCACAAATACAGACTCGCCAACTAGAAATTCCATATCTAGAAACTCCACAACTAGTAACTGCAAAACTAGAGACTTCACAACTAGAAACTCAACAACTAGAAACTCCACAACTAAAAACTCCACAACTGGAAACTCCACAACTTGAGACTCCGCAACTTGAAACTTCACAACTAGAAACTCCGCTATTAAAAACTCCGCAACTAGAAACTCCGCAACTAGAAACTTCACAACTTAAAACTCCACAACTAGATACTCCACAACTGGAAACTCCACAACTAGATACTTCACAACTGGAAACTCCACAACTAGATACTCCACAACTGGAAACTCCACAACTAGAGACTCCACAACTCGAAACTCCACAACTAGAAACTCCACAACTAAAAACTTCACAACCAGAGACTCCACAGCTTCACAACTAGAAACTCCACAACTGGAAACTCCACAACTGGAAACTCGACAACTAGAAACTCCACAACTAGAGACTCCACAACTAGAAACTCCACAACTAGAAACTCCACAACTAGAAACTCCACAACTATAGATTCCGCAACTATAAACTCCACAACCAGAGACTCCGCAACTAGAAACTCCGCAGCTAGAAACTCCACAAATAGAAACTCCGCAACTAGAAACTCCGCAACTAGAAACTACACAACTAGAGACTCCACAAATAGAAACTCCACAACTAGAAACTCCACAACTGGAAACTCCCCAACTAGAAACTCCGCAACTAGAAACTCCGCAACAGGAGACTCTACAACTAGAAACTCCACAACTAGAAACTCCAAAACTAGAAACTCCACAACTCGAAACTCCACAACTGGAAACTCCACAACTAGACACTCCACAACTAAAAACTATTCAACTTGAAACTCCTCAACTAGAAACTCCACAACTAGAAACTGCACAAAAGAGACTCCGCGACTTCACAATTAGAAACTCCACAACTGGAAACTCCACAAATAGATACTCTGCAACTAGAAACTCCACAACTAGAGACTCCACAACTTGAAACTCCACAACTTTAAACTCCATAACTTGAGACTCCACACCTAGAAACTCCACAACTTGAAACTCCACAGCTTGAGACTCCGCAACTAGAAACTCCACAACTAGGGACTCCACAACTGGAAACTCCACTACTAGATACTCCACAACTGAAAACTCGGCAACTAGAAACTCCACAACTAGAGACTCCACAACTTGAAACTCCACAACTAGAGACTCTGCAACTAGAAACTCCACAACTCGAAACTCCACAACTGGAAACTCCACAACGAGACACTCCACAACAAAAAACTCTTCAACTAGAAACTCCTAAACTAGAGACTCCACAACTAGAGAATCTACAACTAGAGACTTCAAACTAGAAACTCAACAACTAGAAACTCCACAACTAAAAACTCAAACCTAGAAACTCCCCAGCTTGAGACTCCGCAACTTGAAACTCCACAACTAGAAACTCCGCAACTAGAAACTCCACAACAAGGGACTCCACAACTAGAAACTCCACAACTAGAAACTTCACAACTCGAAACTCCACTACTAGATACTCCACAACTGGAAACTCGACAACTAGACACTCCACATCTAGAGACTCCACAACTTGAAACTCCACAACTAGAGACTCTGCAACTAGAAACTCAACAACTAGAGACTCTGCAACTCAACAATTAGAAACTCCACAACTGGAAAATCCACAACTAGATACTCCACAACTAGAAAATCTACAACTAGAAAATCCACAACTATAGACTCCACAACTTGAAACTCCACAAGTTTAAACTCCACAACTTGAGACTCCACAACTAGAAACTCCACAACTAGAAACTCCACAACTGGGAACTCCCCAACTAGAAACTCCGCAACTAGAAACTCCACAACAGGAGACTCTACAACTAGAAACTCCACAACTAGAAACTCGAAAACTAGCAACTCCACAACTAGAAACTTCACAACTAGAAACTCCGCAACTAGAGACTCCACAACTAGAAACTTCACAACTTGAAACTCCTCAAATAGAAACTCCACAACCAGAAACTCCACAACTAGAAACTCCGCAACTAGAAACTCCGCAACTAGAGACTCCACAACTAGAAACCCCACAACTAGAAACTCCACAACTTCAAACTCTATTAAAACAGACTCGGCAACTAGAAATTCCATATCTAGAAACTCCACAACTAGAAACTGCAAAACTAGAGACTTCACAACTAGAAACTCAACAACTAGAAACTCCACAACTAAAAACTCCACAACTGGAAACTCCACAACTTGAGACTCCGCAACTTGAACATTCACAACTAGAAACTCCGCTATTAAAAACTCCGCAACTAGAAACTCCGCAACTAAAAACTCCACAACTTAAAACTCCACAACTAGATACTCCACAACTGGAAACTCCACAACTAGATAGTTCACAACCGGAAACTCAACAACTAGATACTCCACAACTGGAAACTCCACAACTAGAAACTCCACAACTAGAGACTCCACAACTCGAAACTCCACAACTAGAAACTCCACGACCAGAAACTGCACAACCAGAAACTCCGCAACTCCACAACTGGAAACTCCACAACTAGATACTCTGCAACTAGAAACTCCACAACTAGAGACTCCACAACTTGAAACTCCACAACTTTAAGCTCCACAACTTGAGACTCCACAACTAGAAACTGCGCAACTTGAAACTCCGCAGCTTGAGACTCCGCAACTGGAAATTCCACAACTATGGACTCCGCCACTAGAAACTCCACAGCTAGAAACTCCACAACTGGAAACTCCACTACAAGATACTCCACAACTGGAAACTCGGCAACTAGAAACTCTGCGACTAGAGACTCCACAACTTGAAACTCCACAACTAGAAACTCCACAACTCGAAACTCCACTACTAGATACTCCACAACTGGAAACTCGACAACTAGAAACTCCACATCTAGAGACTCCACAACTTGAAACTCCACAACTAGAAACTCCACAACTAGAAACTCCACAACTGGGAACTCCCCAACTAGAAACTCCGCAACTAGAAACTCCGCAACAGAAGACTCTACAACTAGAAACTCCACAACTAGAAACTCCACAACTAGAAACTCCACAACTAGAGATTCCGCAACTAGAAACCCTTCAACCAGAGACTCCGCAACTAGAAACTCCGCAGCTAGAAACTCCACAAATAGAAACTCCGCAACTAGAAACTCCGCAGCTAGAAACTACACAACTAGAGACTCCACAAATAGAAACTCCACAACTAGAAACTCCACAACTAGAAACTCCACAACTTCAAACTCTATTAAAACAGACTCGGCAACTAGAAATTCCATATCTAGAAACTCCACAACTAGAAACTGCAAAACTATAGACTTCACAACTAGAAACTCAACAACTAGAAACTCCACAACTAAAAACTCCACAACTGGAAACTCCACAACTTGAGACTCCGCAACTTGAAACTCCACAACAATAAACTCCGCTATTAAAAACTCCGCAACTAGAAACTCCGCAACTAGAAACTCCACAACTTGAAACTCCACAACTAGATACTCCACAACTGGAAACTCCACATTAGATACTTCACAAATTGAAACTCCACAATTAGATACTCCACAACTGGAAACTCCACAACTAGAAACTCCACAACTAGAGACTCCACAACTCGAAACTCCACAACTAGAAACTCCACAACTAGAAACTCCACAACTGGAAACTCCACAACTAGATACTCCGCAACTAGAAACTCCACAACTAGAGACTCCACAACTTGAAACTCCACAACTAGAAACTCCACAACTAGAAACTCTGCAACTAGAGACTCCACAAATAGAAACTCCACAACTAGAAACTCCACAACTAGAAACTCCACAACTAGAAACTCCACAACTAGAAACTCCACAACTAGAGATTCCGCAACTAGAAACTCCACAACCAGAGACTCCGCAACTAGAAACTCCGCAGCTAGAAACTCCACAAATAGAAACTCCGCAACTAGAAACTCCGCAGCTAGAAACTACACAACTAGAGACTCCACAAATAGAAACTCCACAACTAGAAACTCCACAACTGGAAACTCCCCAACTAGAAACTCCGCAACTAGAAACTCCGCAACAGGAGACTCTACAACTAGAAACTCCACAACTAGAAACTCCAAAACTAGTAACTCCACAACTCGAAACTCCACAACTGGAAACTCCACAACTAGACACTCCACAACTAAAAACTCTTCAACTTGAAACTCCTCAACTAGAAACTCCACAACTAGAAACTCCACAAAAGAGACTCCGCGACTTCACAATTAGAAACTCCACAACTGGAAACTCCACAAATAGATACTCTGCAAGTAGAAACTCCACAACTAGAGACTCCACAACTTGAAACTCCACAACTTTAAACTCCATAACTTGAGACTCCACACCTAGAAACTCCACAACTTGAAACTCCACAGCTTGAGACTCCGCAACTAGAAACTCCACAACTAGGGACTCCACAACTGGAAACTCCACTACTAGATACTCCACAACTGAAAACTCGGCAACTAGAAACTCCACAACTAGAGACTCCACAACTTGAAACTCCACAACTAGAGACTCTGCAACTAGAAACTCCACAACTCGAAACTCCACAACTGGAAACTCCACAACGAGACACTCCACAACAAAAAACTCTTCAACTAGAAACTCCTAAACTAGAGACTCTACAACTAGAGAATCTACAACTAGAGACTTCAAACTAGAAACTCAACAACTAGAAACTCCACAACTAAAAACTCAACAACTAGAAACTCCCCAGCTTGAGACTCCGCAACTTGAAACTCCACAACTAGAAACTCCGCAACTAGAAACTCCACAACTAGAAACTCCACAACTAGAAACTCCACAACTAGAAACTCCACAACCAGAGACTCCACAGCTTAACAACTAGAAACTCCACAACTGGAAACTCCACAACTAGATACTCTGCAACTAGAAACTCCACAACTAGAGACTCCACAACTTGAAACTCCACAACTTGAGACTCCACAACTAGAAACTCCACAACTTGAAACTCCGCAGCTTGAGGCTCCGCAACTAGAAACTCCACAACTAGGGACTCTGCAACTAGAAACTCCACAACTAGAAACTCCACAACTGGAAACTCCACAACTAGAAACTCCACAGCTTGAGACTCCGCAACTTGAAACTCCACAACTTGAAACTCCACAATTGAAACTCCACAACTAGATACTCCACAACTGGAAACTCCACAACTAGATACTTCACAAATGGAAACTCCACAACTAGATACTCCACAACTGGAAACTCCACAACTAGAAACTCCACAACTAGAGACTCCACAACTCGAAACTCCACAACTAGAAACTCCACAACTAGAAACTCCACAACTGGAAACTCCACAACTAGATACTCCGCAACTAGAAACTCCACAACTAGAGACTCCACAACTTGAAACTCCACAACTAGAAACTCCACAACTAGAAACTCTGCAACTAGAGACTCCACAACTAGAAACTCCACAACTAGAAACTCCACAACTAGAAACTCCACAACTAGAAACTCCACAACTAGAAACTCCACAACTAGAGATTCCGCAACTAGAAACTCCACAACCAGAGACTCCGCAACTAGAAACTCCGCAGCTAGAAACTCCACAAATAGAAACTCCGCAACTAGAAACTCCGCAGCTAGAAACTACACAACTAGATACTCCACAAATAGAAACTCCACAACTAGAAACTCCACAACTGGAAACTCCCCAACTAGAAACTCCGCAACTAGAAACTCCGCAACAGGAGACTCTACAACTAGAAACTCCACAACTAGAAACTCCAAAACTAGAAACTCCACAACTAGAAACTCCACAACTAAAAACTCAACAACTAGAAACTCCCCAGCTTGAGACTCCGCAACTTCAAACTCCACAACTAGAAACTCCGCAACTAGAAACTCCACAACAACGGACTCCACAACTAGAAACTCCACAACTAGAAACTTCACAACTCGAAACTCCACTACTAGATACTCCACAACTGGAAACTCGACAACTATAAACTCCACATCTAGAGACTCCACAACTTGAAACTCCACAACTAGAGACTCTGCAACTAGAAACTCAACAACTAGAGTCTCCGCAACTCAACAATTAGAAACTCCACAACTGGAAAATCCACAACTAGATACTCCACAACTAGAAAATCTACAACTAGAAACTCCACAACTATAGACTCCACAACTTGAAACTCCACAAGTTTAAACTCCACAACTTGAGACTCCACAACTAGAAACTCCACAACTAGAAACTCCACAACTGGGAACTCCCCAACTAGAAACTCCGCAACTAGAAACTCCGCAACAGGAGACTCTACAACTAGAAACTCCACAACTAGAAACTCGAAAACTAGAAACTCCACAACTAGAAACTTCACAACTAGAAACTCCGCAACTAGAGACTCCACAACTAGAAACTTCACAACTTGAAACTCCTCAAATAGAAACTCCACAACCAGAAACTCCACAACTAGAAACTCCGCAACTAGAAACTCCGCAACTAGAGACTCCACAACTAGAAACCCCACAACTAGAAACTCCACAACTTCAAACTCTATTAAAACAGACTCGGCAACTAGAAATTCCATATCTAGAAACTCCACAACTAGAAACTGCAAAACTAGAGACTTCACAACTAGAAACTCAACAACTAGAAACTCCACAACTAAAAACTCCACAACTGGAAACTCCACAACTTGAGACTCCGCAACTTGAAAATTCACAACTAGAAACTCCGCTATTAAAAACTCCGCAACTAGAAACTCCGCAACTAAAAACTCCACAACTTAAAACTCCACAACTAGATACTCCGCAACTGGAAACTCCACAACTAGATACTTCACAACGGGAAACTCAACAACTAGATACTCCACAACTGGAAACTCCACAACTAGAAACTCCACAACTAGAGACTCCACAACTCGAAACTCCTCAACTAGAAACTCCACGACTAGAAACTCCACAACCAGAAACTCCGCAACTCCACAACTAGAAACTCCACAACTGGAAACTCCACAACTAGATACTCTGCAACTAGAAACTCCACAACTAGAGACTCCACAACTTGAAACTCCACAACTTTAAGCTCCACAACTTGAGACTCCACAACTAGAAACTGCGCAACTTGAAACTCCGCAGCTTGACACTCCGCAACTGGAAATTCCACAACTATGGACTCCGCCACTAGAAACTCCACAGCTAGAAACTCCACAACTGGAAACTCCACTACAAGATACTCCACAACTGGAAACTCGGCAACTAGAAACTCTACGACTAGAGACTCCACAACTTGAAACTCCACAACTAGAAACTCCACAACCAGAGACTCCACAGCTTCACAACTAGAAACTCCACAACTGGAAACTCCACAACTAGATACTCTGCAACTAGAAACTCCACAACTAGAGACTCCACAACTTGAAACTCCACAACTTGAAACTCCACAACTTGAGACTCCACAACTAGAATTTCCACAACTTGAAACTCCGCAGCTTGAGACTCCGCAACTAGAAACTCCACAACTAGGGACTCCGCAACTAGAAACTCCACAACTAGAAACTCCACAACTGGAAACTCCACAACTAGAAACTCCACAGCTTGAGACTCCGCAACTTGAAACTCCACAACTTGAAACTTCGCAACTAGAAACTCCGCAACTAGGGACTCCACAACTAGAAACTCCACAACTAGAAACTCCACAACTCGAAACTCCACTACTAGATACTCCACAACTGGAAACTCGACAACTAGAAACTCCACATCTAGAGACTCCACAATTTGAAACTCCACAACTAGAGACTCTGCAACTAGAAACTCAACAACTAGATACTCCGCAACTGAACAACTAGAAACTCCACAACTGGAAAATCCACAACTAGATACTCCACAACTAGAAAATCTACAACTAGAAACTCCACAACTATAGACTCCACAACTTGAAACTCCACAAGTTTAAACTCCACAACTTGAGACTCCACAAGTAGAAACTCCACAACTAGAAACTCCACAACTGGAAACTCCCCAACTAGAAACTCCGCAAGTAGAAACTCCGCAACAGGAGACTCTACAACTAGAAACTCCACAACTAGAAACTTCAAAACTAGAAACTCCACAACTAGAAACTTCACAACTAGAAACTCCGCAACTTGAGACTCCACAACTAGAAACTCCACAACTTGAAACTCCACAACTAGAAACTCCACAACCAGAAACTCCACAACTAGAAACTCCGCAACTAGAAACTCCACAAATAGAGACTCGGCAACTAGAAATTTCATATCTAGAAACTCCACAACAAGAAACTGTAAAACTAGACTTCGCAACTAGAAACTCAACAACTAGAAACTCCACAACTAAAAACTCCACAACTGGAAACTCCACAACTTGAGACTCCGCAACTTGAAACTCCACAACAATAAACTCCGCTATTAAAAACTCCGCAACTAGAAACTCCGCAACTAGAAACTCCACAATTGAAACTCCACAACTACATACTCCACAACTGGAAACTCCACAACTAGATACTTCACAAATGGAAACTCCACAACTAGATACTCCACAACTGGAAACTCCACAACTAGAAACTCCACAACTAGAGACTCCACAACTAGAAACTCCACAACTAGAAACTCCACAACTAGAAACTCCACAACTGGAAACTCCACAACTAGATACTCCGCAACTAGAAACTCCACAACTAGAGACTCCACAACTTGAAACTCCACAACTAGAAACTCCACAACTAGAAACTCTGCAACTAGAGACTCCACAACTAGAAACTCCACAACTAGAAACTCCACAACTAGAAACTCCACAACTAGAAACTCCACAACTAGAAACTCCACAACTAGAGATTCCGCAACTAGAAACTCCACAACCAGAGACTCCGCAACTAGAAACTCCGCAGCTAGAAACTCCACAAATAGAAACTCCGCAACTAGAAACTCCGCAGCTAGAAACTACACAACTAGAGACTCCACAAATAGAAACTCCACAACTAGAAACTCCACAACTGGAAACTCCCCAACTAGAAACTCCGCAACTAGAAACTCCGCAACAGGAGACTCTACAACTAGAAACTCCACAACTAGAAACTCCAAAACTAGAAACTCCACAACTCGAAACTCCACAACTGGAAACTTCAGAACTAGACACTCCACAACTAAAAACTCTTCAACTTGAAACTCCTCAACTAGAAACTCCACAACTAGAAACTCCACAAAAGAGACTCCGCGACTTCACAATTAGAAACTCCACAACTGGAAACTCCACAAATAGATACTCTGCAACTAGAAACTCCACAACTAGAGACTCCACAACTTGAAACTCCACAACTTTAAACTCCATAACTTGAGACTCCACACCTAGAAACTCCACAACTTGAAACTCCACAGCTTGAGACTCCGCAACTAGAAAATCCACAACTAGGGACTCCACAACTGGAAACTCCACTACTAGATACTCCACAACTGAAAACTCGGCAACTAGAAACTCCACAACTAGAGACTCCACAACTTGAAACTCCACAACTAGAGACTCTGCAACTAGAAACTCCACAACTCGAAACTCCACAACTGGAAACTCCACAACGAGACACTCCACAACAAAAAACTCTTCAACTAGAAACTCCTAAACTAGAGACTCCACAACTAGAGAATCTACAACTAGAGACTTCAAACTAGAAACTCAACAACTAGAAACTCCACAACTAAAAACTCAACAACTAGAAACTCCCCAGCTTGAGACTCCGCAACTTGAAACTCCACAACTAGAAACTCCGCAACTAGAAACTCCACAACAAGGGACTCCACAACTAGAAACTCCACAACTAGAAACTTCACAACTCGAAACTCCACTACTAGATACTCCACAACTGGAAACTCGACAACTAGAAACTCCACATCTAGAGACTCCACAACTTGAAACTCCACAACTAGAGACTCTGCAACTAGAAACTCAACAACTAGAGTCTCCGCAACTCAACAATTAGAAACTCCACAACTGGAAAATCCACAACTAGATACTCCACAACTAGAAAATCTACAACTAGAAACTCCACAACTATAGACTCCACAACTTGAAACTCCACAACTTGAGACTCCACAACTAGAAACTCCACAACTAGAAACTCCACAACTGGGAACTCCCCAACTAGAAACTCCGCAACTAGAAACTCCACAACTAGGGACTCCACAACTGGAAACTCCACTACTAGATACTCCACAACTGAAAACTCGGCAACTAGAAACTCCACAACTAGAGACTCCACAACTTGAAACTCCACAACTAGAGACTCTGCAACTAGAAACTCCACAACTCGAAACTCCACAACTGGAAACTCCACAACGAGACACTCCACAACAAAAAACTCTTCAACTAGAAACTCCTAAACTAGAGACTCCACAACTAGAGAATCTACAACTAGAGACTTCAAACTAGAAACTCAACAACTAGAAACTCCACAACTAAAAACTCAACAACTAGAAACTCCCCAGCTTGAGACTCCGCAACTTGAAACTCCACAACTAGAAACTCCGCAACTAGAAACTCCACAACAAGGGACTCCACAACTAGAAACTCCACAACTAGAAACTTCACAACTCGAAACTCCACTACTAGATACTCCACAACTGGAAACTCGACAACTAGAAACTCCACATCTAGAGACTCCACAACTTGAAACTCCACAACTAGAGACTCTGCAACTAGAAACTCAACAACTAGAGACTCTGCAACTCAACAATTAGAAACTCCACAACTGGAAAATCCACAACTAGATACTCCACAACTAGAAAATCTACAACTAGAAAATCCACAACTATAGACTCCACAACTTGAAACTCCACAAGTTTAAACTCCACAACTTGAGACTCCACAACTAGAAACTCCACAACTAGAAACTCCACAACTGGGAACTCCCCAACTAGAAACTCCGCAACTAGAAACTCCGCAACAGGAGACTCTACAACTAGAAACTCCAAAACTAGAAACTCGAAAACTAGAAACTCCACAACTAGAAACTTCACAACTAGAAACTCCGCAACTAGAGACTCCACAACTAGAAACTTCACAACTTGAAACTCCTCAAATAGAAACTCCACAACCAGAAACTCCACAACTAGAAACTCCGCAACTAGAAACTCCGCAACTAGAGACTCCACAACTAGAAACCCCACAACTAGAAACTCCACAACTTCAAACTCTATTAAAACAGACTCGGCAACTAGAAATTCCATATCTAGAAACTCCACAACTAGAAACTGCAAAACTAGAGACTTCACAACTAGAAACTCAACAACTAGAAACTCCACAACTAAAAACTCCACAACTGGAAACTCCACAACTTGAGACTCCGCAACTTGAACATTCACAACTAGAAACTCCGCTATTAAAAACTCCGCAACTAGAAACTCCGCAACTAAAAACTCCACAACTTAAAACTCCACAACTAGATACTCCACAACTGGAAACTCCACAACTAGATAGTTCACAACCGGAAACTCAACAACTAGATACTCCACAACTGGAAACTCCACAACTAGAAACTCCACAACTAGAGACTCCACAACTCGAAACTCCACAACTAGAAACTCCACGACCAGAAACTGCACAACCAGAAACTCCGCAACTCCACAACTGGAAACTCCACAACTAGATACTCTGCAACTAGAAACTCCACAACTAGAGACTCCACAACTTGAAACTCCACAACTTTAAGCTCCACAACTTGAGACTCCACAACTAGAAACTGCGCAACTTGAAACTCCGCAGCTTGAGACTCCGCAACTGGAAATTCCACAACTATGGACTCCGCCACTAGAAACTCCACAGCTAGAAACTCCACAACTGGAAACTCCACTACAAGATACTCCACAACTGGAAACTCGGCAACTAGAAACTCTGCGACTAGAGACTCCACAACTTGAAACTCCACAACTAGAAACTCCACAACTCGAAACTCCACTACTAGATACTCCACAACTGGAAACTCGACAACTAGAAACTCCACATCTAGAGACTCCACAACTTGAAACTCCACAACTAGAAACTCCACAACTAGAAACTCCACAACTGGGAACTCCCCAACTAGAAACTCCGCAACTAGAAACTCCGCAACAGGAGACTCTACAACTAGAAACTCCACAACTAGAAACTCCACAACTAGAAACTCCACAACTAGAGATTCCGCAACTAGAAACCCTTCAACCAGAGACTCCGCAACTAGAAACTCCGCAGCTAGAAACTCCACAAATAGAAACTCCGCAACTAGAAACTCCGCAGCTAGAAACTACACAACTAGAGACTCCACAAATAGAAACTCCACAACTAGAAACTCCACAACTAGAAACTCCACAACTTCAAACTCTATTAAAACAGACTCGGCAACTAGAAATTCCATATCTAGAAACTCCACAACTAGAAACTGCAAAACTATAGACTTCACAACTAGAAACTCAACAACTAGAAACTCCACAACTAAAAACTCCACAACTGGAAACTCCACAACTTGAGACTCCGCAACTTGAAACTCCACAACAATAAACTCCGCTATTAAAAACTCCGCAACTAGAAACTCCGCAACTAGAAACTCCACAACTTGAAACTCCACAACTAGATACTCCACAACTGGAAACTCCACATTAGATACTTCACAAATTGAAACTCCACAATTAGATACTCCACAACTGGAAACTCCACAACTAGAAACTCCACAACTAGAGACTCCACAACTCGAAACTCCACAACTAGAAACTCCACAACTAGAAACTCCACAACTGGAAACTCCACAACTAGATACTCCGCAACTAGAAACTCCACAACTAGAGACTCCACAACTTGAAACTCCACAACTAGAAACTCCACAACTAGAAACTCTGCAACTAGAGACTCCACAAATAGAAACTCCACAACTAGAAACTCCACAACTAGAAACCCACAACTAGAAACTCCACAACTAGAAACTCCACAACTAGAGATTCCGCAACTAGAAACTCCACAACCAGAGACTCCGCAACTAGAAACTCCGCAGCTAGAAACTCCACAAATAGAAACTCCGCAACTAGAAACTCCGCAGCTAGAAACTACACAACTAGAGACTCCACAAATAGAAACTCCACAACTAGAAACTCCACAACTGGAAACTCCCCAACTAGAAACTCCGCAACTAGAAACTCCGCAACAGGAGACTCTACAACTAGAAACTCCACAACTAGAAACTCCAAAACTAGAAACTCCACAACTCGAAACTCCACAACTGGAAACTCCACAACTAGACACTCCACAACTAAAAACTCTTCAACTTGAAACTCCTCAACTAGAAACTCCACAACTAGAAACTCCACAAAAGAGACTCCGCGACTTCACAATTAGAAACTCCACAACTGGAAACTCCACAAATAGATACTCTGCAACTAGAAACTCCACAACTAGAGACTCCACAACTTGAAACTCCACAACTTTAAACTCCATAACTTGAGACTCCACACCTAGAAACTCCACAACTTGAAACTCCACAGCTTGAGACTCCGCAACTAGAAACTCCACAACTAGGGACTCCACAACTGGAAACTCCACTACTAGATACTCCACAACTGAAAACTCGGCAACTAGAAACTCCACAACTAGAGACTCCACAACTTGAAACTCCACAACTAGAGACTCTGCAACTAGAAACTCCACAACTCGAAACTCCACAACTGGAAACTCCACAACGAGACACTCCACAACAAAAAACTCTTCAACTAGAAACTCCTAAACTAGAGACTCTACAACTAGAGAATCTACAACTAGAGACTTCAAACTAGAAACTCAACAACTAGAAACTCCACAACTAAAAACTCAACAACTAGAAACTCCCCAGCTTGAGACTCCGCAACTTGAAACTCCACAACTAGAAACTCCGCAACTAGAAACTCCACAACTAGAAACTCCACAACTAGAAACTCCACAACTAGAAACTCCACAACCAGAGACTCCACAGCTTCACAACTAGAAACTCCACAACTGGAAACTCCACAACTAGATACTCTGCAACTAGAAACTCCACAACTAGAGACTCCACAACTTGAAACTCCACAACTTGAGACTCCACAACTAGAAACTCCACAACTTGAAACTCCGCAGCTTGAGACTCCGCAACTAGAAACTCCACAACTAGGGACTCTGCAACTAGAAACTCCACAACTAGAAACTCCACAACTGGAAACTCCACAACTAGAAACTCCACAGCTTGAGACTCCGCAACTTGAAACTCCACAACTTGAAACTCCACAATTGAAACTCCACAACTAGATACTCCACAACTGGAAACTCCACAACTAGATACTTCACAAATGGAAACTCCACAACTAGATACTCCACAACTGGAAACTCCACAACTAGAAACTCCACAACTAGAGACTCCACAACTCGAAACTCCACAACTAGAAACTCCACAACTAGAAACTCCACAACTGGAAACTCCACAACTAGATACTCCGCAACTAGAAACTCCACAACTAGAGACTCCACAACTTGAAACTCCACAACTAGAAACTCCACAACTAGAAACTCTGCAACTAGAGACTCCACAACTAGAAACTCCACAACTAGAAACTCCACAACTAGAAACTCCACAACTAGAAACTCCACAACTAGAAACTCCACAACTAGAGATTCCGCAACTAGAAACTCCACAACCAGAGACTCCGCAACTAGAAACTCCGCAGCTAGAAACTCCACAAATAGAAACTCCGCAACTAGAAACTCCGCAGCTAGAAACTACACAACTAGAGACTCCACAAATAGAAACTCCACAACTAGAAACTCCACAACTGGAAACTCCCCAACTAGAAACTCCGCAACTAGAAACTCCGCAACAGGAGACTCTACAACTAGAAACTCCACAACTAGAAACTCCAAAACTAGAAACTCCACAACTAGAAACTCCACAACTAAAAACTCAACAACTAGAAACTCCCCAGCTTGAGACTCCGCAACTTCAAACTCCACAACTAGAAACTCCGCAACTAGAAACTCCACAACAACGGACTCCACAACTAGAAACTCCACAACTAGAAACTTCACAACTCGAAACTCCACTACTAGATACTCCACAACTGGAAACTCGACAACTATAAACTCCACATCTAGAGACTCCACAACTTGAAACTCCACAACTAGAGACTCTGCAACTAGAAACTCAACAACTAGAGTCTCCGCAACTCAACAATTAGAAACTCCACAACTGGAAAATCCACAACTAGATACTCCACAACTAGAAAATCTACAACTAGAAACTCCACAACTATAGACTCCACAACTTGAAACTCCACAAGTTTAAACTCCACAACTTGAGACTCCACAACTAGAAACTCCACAACTAGAAACTCCACAACTGGGAACTCCCCAACTAGAAACTCCGCAACTAGAAACTCCGCAACAGGAGACTCTACAACTAGAAACTCCACAACTAGAAACTCGAAAACTAGAAACTCCACAACTAGAAACTTCACAACTAGAAACTCCGCAACTAGAGACTCCACAACTAGAAACTTCACAACTTGAAACTCCTCAAATAGAAACTCCACAACCAGAAACTCCACAACTAGAAACTCCGCAACTAGAAACTCCGCAACTAGAGACTCCACAACTAGAAACCCCACAACTAGAAACTCCACAACTTCAAACTCTATTAAAACAGACTCGGCAACTAGAAATTCCATATCTAGAAACTCCACAACTAGAAACTGCAAAACTAGAGACTTCACAACTAGAAACTCAACAACTAGAAACTCCACAACTAAAAACTCCACAACTGGAAACTCCACAACTTGAGACTCCGCAACTTGAAAATTCACAACTAGAAACTCCGCTATTAAAAACTCCGCAACTAGAAACTCCGCAACTAAAAACTCCACAACTTAAAACTCCACAACTAGATACTCCGCAACTGGAAACTCCACAACTAGATACTTCACAACGGGAAACTCAACAACTAGATACTCCACAACTGGAAACTCCACAACTAGAAACTCCACAACTAGAGACTCCACAACTCGAAACTCCTCAACTAGAAACTCCACGACTAGAAACTCCACAACCAGAAACTCCGCAACTCCACAACTAGAAACTCCACAACTGGAAACTCCACAACTAGATACTCTGCAACTAGAAACTCCACAACTAGAGACTCCACAACTTGAAACTCCACAACTTTAAGCTCCACAACTTGAGACTCCACAACTAGAAACTGCGCAACTTGAAACTCCGCAGCTTGACACTCCGCAACTGGAAATTCCACAACTATGGACTCCGCCACTAGAAACTCCACAGCTAGAAACTCCACAACTGGAAACTCCACTACAAGATACTCCACAACTGGAAACTCGGCAACTAGAAACTCTACGACTAGAGACTCCACAACTTGAAACTCCACAACTAGAAACTCCACAACCAGAGACTCCACAGCTTCACAACTAGAAACTCCACAACTGGAAACTCCACAACTAGATACTCTGCAACTAGAAACTCCACAACTAGAGACTCCAAAACTTGAAACTCCACAACTTGAAACTCCACAACTTGAGACTCCACAACTAGAAACTCCACAACTTGAAACTCCGCAGCTTGAGACTCCGCAACTAGAAACTCCACAACTAGGGACTCCGCAACTAGAAACTCCACAACTAGAAACTCCACAACTGGAAACTCCACAACTAGAAACTCCACAGCTTGAGACTCCGCAACTTGAAACTCCACAACTTGAAACTTCGCAACTAGAAACTCCGCAACTAGGGACTCCACAACTAGAAACTCCACAACTAGAAACTCCACAACTCGAAACTCCACTACTAGATACTCCACAACTGGAAACTCGACAACTAGAAACTCCACATCTAGAGACTCCACAATTTGAAACTCCACAACTAGAGACTCTGCAACTAGAAACTCAACAACTAGATACTCCGCAACTGAACAACTAGAAACTCCACAACTGGAAAATCCACAACTAGATACTCCACAACTAGAAAATCTACAACTAGAAACTCCACAACTATAGACTCCACAACTTGAAACTCCACAAGTTTAAACTCCACAACTTGAGACTCCACAAGTAGAAACTCCACAACTAGAAACTCCACAACTGGAAACTCCCCAACTAGAAACTCCGCAAGTAGAAACTCCGCAACAGGAGACTCTACAACTAGAAACTCCACAACTAGAAACTTCAAAACTAGAAACTCCACAACTAGAAACTTCACAACTAGAAACTCCGCAACTAGAGACTCCACAACTAGAAACTCCACAACTTGAAACTCCACAACTAGAAACTCCACAACCAGAAACTCCACAACTAGAAACTCCGCAACTAGAAACTCCACAAATAGAGACTCGGCAACTAGAAATTTCATATCTAGAAACTCCACAACAAGAAACTGTAAAACTAGACTTCGCAACTAGAAACTCAACAACTAGAAACTCCACAACTAAAAACTCCACAACTGGAAACTCCACAACTTGAGACTCCGCAACTTGAAACTCCACAACAATAAACTCCGCTATTAAAAACTCCGCAACTAGAAACTCCGCAACTAGAAACTCCACAATTGAAACTCCACAACTACATACTCCACAACTGGAAACTCCACAACTAGATACTTCACAAATGGAAACTCCACAACTAGATACTCCACAACTGGAAACTCCACAACTAGAAACTCCACAACTAGAGACTCCACAACTAGAAACTCCACAACTAGAAACTCCACAACTAGAAACTCTGCAACTAGAGACTCCACAACTAGAAACTCCACAACTAGAAACTCCACAACTAGAAACTCCACAACTAGAAACTCCACAACTAGAAACTCCACAACAAGAGATTCCGCAACTAGAAACTCCACAACCAGAGACTCCGCAACTAGAAACTCCGCAGCTAGAAACTCCACAAATAGAAACTCCGCAACTAGAAACTCCGCAGCTAGAAACTACACAACTAGAGACTCCACAAATAGAAACTCCACAACTAGAAACTCCACAACTGGAAACTCCCCAACTAGAAACTCCGCAACTAGAAACTCCGCAACAGGAGACTCTACAACTAGAAACTCCACAACTAGAAACTCCAAAACTAGAAACTCCACAACTCGAAACTCCACAACTGGAAACTTCAGAACTAGACACTCCACAACTAAAAACTCTTCGACTTGAAACTCCTCAACTAGAAACTCCACAACTAGAAACTCCACAAAAGAGACTCCGCGACTTCACAATTAGAAACTCCACAACTGGAAACTCCACAAATAGATACTCTGCAACTAGAAACTCCACAACTAGAGACTCCACAACTTGAAACTCCACAACTTTAAACTCCATAACTTGAGACTCCACACCTAGAAACTCCACAACTTGAAACTCCACAGCTTGAGACTCCGCAACTAGAAAATCCACAACTAGGGACTCCACAACTGGAAACTCCACTACTAGATACTCCACAACTGAAAACTCGGCAACTAGAAACTCCACAACTAGAGACTCCACAACTTGAAACTCCACAACTAGAGACTCTGCAACTAGAAACTCCACAACTCGAAACTCCACAACTGGAAACTCCACAACGAGACACTCCACAACAAAAAACTCTTCAACTAGAAACTCCTAAACTAGAGACTCCACAACTAGAGAATCTACAACTAGAGACTTCAAACTAGAAACTCAACAACTAGAAACTCCACAACTAAAAACTCAACAACTAGAAACTCCCCAGCTTGAGACTCCGCAACTTGAAACTCCACAACTAGAAACTCCGCAACTAGAAACTCCACAACAAGGGACTCCACAACTAGAAACTCCACAACTAGAAACTTCACAACTCGAAACTCCACTACTAGATACTCCACAACTGGAAACTCGACAACTAGAAACTCCACATCTAGAGACTCCACAACTTGAAACTCCACAACTAGAGACTCTGCAACTAGAAACTCAACAACTAGAGTCTCCGCAACTCAACAATTAGAAACTCCACAACTGGAAAATCCACAACTAGATACTCCACAACTAGAAAATCTACAACTAGAAACTCCACAACTATAGACTCCACAACTTGAAACTCCACAAGTTTAAACTCCACAACTTGAGACTCCACAACTAGAAACTCCACAACTAGAAACTCCACAACTGGGAACTCCCCAACTAGAAACTCCGCAACTAGAAACTCCACAACTAGGGACTCCACAACTGGAAACTCCACTACTAGATACTCCACAACTGAAAACTCGGCAACTAGAAACTCCACAACTAGAGACTCCACAACTTGAAACTCCACAACTAGAGACTCTGCAACTAGAAACTCCACAACTCGAAACTCCACAACTGGAAACTCCACAACGAGACACTCCACAACAAAAAACTCTTCAACTAGAAACTCCTAAACTAGAGACTCCACAACTAGAGAATCTACAACTAGAGACTTCAAACTAGAAACTCAACAACTAGAAACTCCACAACTAAAAACTCAACAACTAGAAACTCCCCAGCTTGAGACTCCGCAACTTGAAACTCCACAACTAGAAACTCCGCAACTAGAAACTCCACAACAAGGGACTCCACAACTAGAAACTCCACAACTAGAAACTTCACAACTCGAAACTCCACTACTAGATACTCCACAACTGGAAACTCGACAACTAGAAACTCCACATCTAGAGACTCCACAACTTGAAACTCCACAACTAGAGACTCTGCAACTAGAAACTCAACAACTAGAGTCTCCGCAACTCAACAATTAGAAACTCCACAACTGGAAAATCCACAACTAGATACTCCACAACTAGAAAATCTACAACTAGAAACTCCACAACTATAGACTCCACAACTTGAAACTCCACAAGTTTAAACTCCACAACTTGAGACTCCACAACTAGAAACTCCACAACTAGAAACTCCACAACTGGGAACTCCCCAACTAGAAACTCCGCAACTAGAAACTCCACAACTAGGGACTCCACAACTGGAAACTCCACTACTAGATACTCCACAACTGAAAACTCGGCAACTAGAAACTCCACAACTAGAGACTCCACAACTTGAAACTCCACAACTAGAGACTCTGCAACTAGAAACTCCACAACTCGAAACTCCACAACTGGAAACTCCACAACGAGACACTCCACAACAAAAAACTCTTCAACTAGAAACTCCTAAACTAGAGACTCCACAACTAGAGAATCTACAACTAGAGACTTCAAACTAGAAACTCAACAACTAGAAACTCCACAACTAAAAACTCAACAACTAGAAACTCCCCAGCTTGAGACTCCGCAACTTGAAACTCCACAACTAGAAACTCCGCAACTAGAAACTCCACAACAAGGGACTCCACAACTAGAAACTCCACAACTAGAAACTTCACAACTCGAAACTCCACTACTAGATACTCCACAACTGGAAACTCGACAACTAGAAACTCCACATCTAGAGACTCCACAACTTGAAACTCCACAACTAGAGACTCTGCAACTAGAAACTCAACAACTAGAGACTCTGCAACTCAACAATTAGAAACTCCACAACTGGAAAATCCACAACTAGATACTCCACAACTAGAAAATCTACAACTAGAAAATCCACAACTATAGACTCCACAACTTGAAACTCCACAAGTTTAAACTCCACAACTTGAGACTCCACAACTAGAAACTCCACAACTAGAAACTCCACAACTGGGAACTCCCCAACTAGAAACTCCGCAACTAGAAACTCCGCAACAGGAGACTCTACAACTAGAAACTCCAAAACTAGAAACTCGAAAACTAGAAACTCCACAACTAGAAACTTCACAACTAGAAACTCCGCAACTAGAGACTCCACAACTAGAAACTTCACAACTTGAAACTCCTCAAATAGAAACTCCACAACCAGAAACTCCACAACTAGAAACTCCGCAACTAGAAACTCCGCAACTAGAGACTCCACAACTAGAAACCCCACAACTAGAAACTCCACAACTTCAAACTCTATTAAAACAGACTCGGCAACTAGAAATTCCATATCTAGAAACTCCACAACTAGAAACTGCAAAACTAGAGACTTCACAACTAGAAACTCAACAACTAGAAACTCCACAACTAAAAACTCCACAACTGGAAACTCCACAACTTGAGACTCCGCAACTTGAACATTCACAACTAGAAACTCCGCTATTAAAAACTCCGCAACTAGAAACTCCGCAACTAAAAACTCCACAACTTAAAACTCCACAACTAGATACTCCACAACTGGAAACTCCACAACTAGATAGTTCACAACCGGAAACTCAACAACTAGATACTCCACAACTGGAAACTCCACAACTAGAAACTCCACAACTAGAGACTCCACAACTCGAAACTCCACAACTAGAAACTCCACGACCAGAAACTGCACAACCAGAAACTCCGCAACTCCACAACTGGAAACTCCACAACTAGATACTCTGCAACTAGAAACTCCACAACTTGAGACTCCACAACTAGAAACTGCGCAACTTGAAACTCCGCAGCTTGAGACTCCGCAACTGGAAATTCCACAACTATGGACTCCGCCACTAGAAACTCCACAGCTAGAAACTCCACAACTGGAAACTCCACTACAAGATACTCCACAACTGGAAACTCGGCAACTAGAAACTCTGCGACTAGAGACTCCACAACTTGAAACTCCACAACTAGAAACTCCACAACTCGAAACTCCACTACTAGATACTCCACAACTGGAAACTCGACAACTAGAAACTCCACATCTAGAGACTCCACAACTTGAAACTCCACAACTAGAAACTCCACAACTAGAAACTCCACAACTGGGAACTCCCCAACTAGAAACTCCGCAACTAGAAACTCCGCAACAGGAGACTCTACAACTAGAAACTCCACAACTAGAAACTCCACAACTAGAAACTCCACAACTAGAGATTCCGCAACTAGAAACCCTTCAACCAGAGACTCCGCAACTAGAAACTCCGCAGCTAGAAACTCCACAAATAGAAACTCCGCAACTAGAAACTCCGCAGCTAGAAACTACACAACTAGAGACTCCACAAATAGAAACTCCACAACTAGAAACTCCACAACTAGAAACTCCACAACTTCAAACTCTATTAAAACAGACTCGGCAACTAGAAATTCCATATCTAGAAACTCCACAACTAGAAACTGCAAAACTATAGACTTCACAACTAGAAACTCAACAACTAGAAACTCCACAACTAAAAACTCCACAACTGGAAACTCCACAACTTGAGACTCCGCAACTTGAAACTCCACAACAATAAACTCCGCTATTAAAAACTCCGCAACTAGAAACTCCGCAACTAGAAACTCCACAACTTGAAACTCCACAACTAGATACTCCACAACTGGAAACTCCACATTAGATACTTCACAAATTGAAACTCCACAATTAGATACTCCACAACTGGAAACTCCACAACTAGAAACTCCACAACTAGAGACTCCACAACTCGAAACTCCACAACTAGAAACTCCACAACTAGAAACTCCACAACTGGAAACTCCACAACTAGATACTCCGCAACTAGAAACTCCACAACTAGAGACTCCACAACTTGAAACTCCACAACTAGAAACTCCACAACTAGAAACTCTGCAACTAGAGACTCCACAAATAGAAACTCCACAACTAGAAACTCCACAACTAGAAACCCACAACTAGAAACTCCACAACTAGAAACTCCACAACTAGAGATTCCGCAACTAGAAACTCCACAACCAGAGACTCCGCAACTAGAAACTCCGCAGCTAGAAACTCCACAAATAGAAACTCCGCAACTAGAAACTCCGCAGCTAGAAACTACACAACTAGAGACTCCACAAATAGAAACTCCACAACTAGAAACTCCACAACTGGAAACTCCCCAACTAGAAACTCCGCAACTAGAAACTCCGCAACAGGAGACTCTACAACTAGAAACTCCACAACTAGAAACTCCAAAACTAGAAACTCCACAACTCGAAACTCCACAACTGGAAACTCCACAACTAGACACTCCACAACTAAAAACTCTTCAACTTGAAACTCCTCAACTAGAAACTCCACAACTAGAAACTCCACAAAAGAGACTCCGCGACTTCACAATTAGAAACTCCACAACTGGAAACTCCACAAATAGATACTCTGCAACTAGAAACTCCACAACTAGAGACTCCACAACTTGAAACTCCACAACTTTAAACTCCATAACTTGAGACTCCACACCTAGAAACTCCACAACTTGAAACTCCACAGCTTGAGACTCCGCAACTAGAAACTCCACAACTAGGGACTCCACAACTGGAAACTCCACTACTAGATACTCCACAACTGAAAACTCGGCAACTAGAAACTCCACAACTAGAGACTCCACAACTTGAAACTCCACAACTAGAGACTCTGCAACTAGAAACTCCACAACTCGAAACTCCACAACTGGAAACTCCACAACGAGACACTCCACAACAAAAAACTCTTCAACTAGAAACTCCTAAACTAGAGACTCTACAACTAGAGAATCTACAACTAGAGACTTCAAACTAGAAACTCAACAACTAGAAACTCCACAACTAAAAACTCAACAACTAGAAACTCCCCAGCTTGAGACTCCGCAACTTGAAACTCCACAACTAGAAACTCCGCAACTAGAAACTCCACAACTAGAAACTCCACAACTAGAAACTCCACAACTAGAAACTCCACAACCAGAGACTCCACAGCTTCACAACTAGAAACTCCACAACTGGAAACTCCACAACTAGATACTCTGCAACTAGAAACTCCACAACTAGAGACTCCACAACTTGAAACTCCACAACTTGAGACTCCACAACTAGAAACTCCACAACTTGAAACTCCGCAGCTTGAGACTCCGCAACTAGAAACTCCACAACTAGGGACTCTGCAACTAGAAACTCCACAACTAGAAACTCCACAACTGGAAACTCCACAACTAGAAACTCCACAGCTTGAGACTCCGCAACTTGAAACTCCACAACTTGAAACTCCACAATTGAAACTCCACAACTAGATACTCCACAACTGGAAACTCCACAACTAGATACTTCACAAATGGAAACTCCACAACTAGATACTCCACAACTGGAAACTCCACAACTAGAAACTCCACAACTAGAGACTCCACAACTCGAAACTCCACAACTAGAAACTCCACAACTAGAAACTCCACAACTGGAAACTCCACAACTAGATACTCCGCAACTAGAAACTCCACAACTAGAGACTCCACAACTTGAAACTCCACAACTAGAAACTCCACAACTAGAAACTCTGCAACTAGAGACTCCACAACTAGAAACTCCACAACTAGAAACTCCACAACTAGAAACTCCACAACTAGAAACTCCACAACTAGAAACTCCACAACTAGAGATTCCGCAACTAGAAACTCCACAACCAGAGACTCCGCAACTAGAAACTCCGCAGCTAGAAACTCCACAAATAGAAACTCCGCAACTAGAAACTCCGCAGCTAGAAACTACACAACTAGAGACTCCACAAATAGAAACTCCACAACTAGAAACTCCACAACTGGAAACTCCCCAACTAGAAACTCCGCAACTAGAAACTCCGCAACAGGAGACTCTACAACTAGAAACTCCACAACTAGAAACTCCAAAACTAGAAACTCCACAACTAGAAACTCCACAACTAAAAACTCAACAACTAGAAACTCCCCAGCTTGAGACTCCGCAACTTCAAACTCCACAACTAGAAACTCCGCAACTAGAAACTCCACAACAACGGACTCCACAACTAGAAACTCCACAACTAGAAACTTCACAACTCGAAACTCCACTACTAGATACTCCACAACTGGAAACTCGACAACTATAAACTCCACATCTAGAGACTCCACAACTTGAAACTCCACAACTAGAGACTCTGCAACTAGAAACTCAACAACTAGAGTCTCCGCAACTCAACAATTAGAAACTCCACAACTGGAAAATCCACAACTAGATACTCCACAACTAGAAAATCTACAACTAGAAACTCCACAACTATAGACTCCACAACTTGAAACTCCACAAGTTTAAACTCCACAACTTGAGACTCCACAACTAGAAACTCCACAACTAGAAACTCCACAACTGGGAACTCCCCAACTAGAAACTCCGCAACTAGAAACTCCGCAACAGGAGACTCTACAACTAGAAACTCCACAACTAGAAACTCGAAAACTAGAAACTCCACAACTAGAAACTTCACAACTAGAAACTCCGCAACTAGAGACTCCACAACTAGAAACTTCACAACTTGAAACTCCTCAAATAGAAACTCCACAACCAGAAACTCCACAACTAGAAACTCCGCAACTAGAAACTCCGCAACTAGAGACTCCACAACTAGAAACCCCACAACTAGAAACTCCACAACTTCAAACTCTATTAAAACAGACTCGGCAACTAGAAATTCCATATCTAGAAACTCCACAACTAGAAACTGCAAAACTAGAGACTTCACAACTAGAAACTCAACAACTAGAAACTCCACAACTAAAAACTCCACAACTGGAAACTCCACAACTTGAGACTCCGCAACTTGAAAATTCACAACTAGAAACTCCGCTATTAAAAACTCCGCAACTAGAAACTCCGCAACTAAAAACTCCACAACTTAAAACTCCACAACTAGATACTCCGCAACTGGAAACTCCACAACTAGATACTTCACAACGGGAAACTCAACAACTAGATACTCCACAACTGGAAACTCCACAACTAGAAACTCCACAACTAGAGACTCCACAACTCGAAACTCCTCAACTAGAAACTCCACGACTAGAAACTCCACAACCAGAAACTCCGCAACTCCACAACTAGAAACTCCACAACTGGAAACTCCACAACTAGATACTCTGCAACTAGAAACTCCACAACTAGAGACTCCACAACTTGAAACTCCACAACTTTAAGCTCCACAACTTGAGACTCCACAACTAGAAACTGCGCAACTTGAAACTCCGCAGCTTGACACTCCGCAACTGGAAATTCCACAACTATGGACTCCGCCACTAGAAACTCCACAGCTAGAAACTCCACAACTGGAAACTCCACTACAAGATACTCCACAACTGGAAACTCGGCAACTAGAAACTCTACGACTAGAGACTCCACAACTTGAAACTCCACAACTAGAAACTCCACAACCAGAGACTCCACAGCTTCACAACTAGAAACTCCACAACTGGAAACTCCACAACTAGATACTCTGCAACTAGAAACTCCACAACTAGAGACTCCACAACTTGAAACTCCACAACTTGAAACTCCACAACTTGAGACTCCACAACTAGAAACTCCACAACTTGAAACTCCGCAGCTTGAGACTCCGCAACTAGAAACTCCACAACTAGGGACTCCGCAACTAGAAACTCCACAACTAGAAACTCCACAACTGGAAACTCCACAACTAGAAACTCCACAGCTTGAGACTCCGCAACTTGAAACTCCACAACTTGAAACTTCGCAACTAGAAACTCCGCAACTAGGGACTCCACAACTAGAAACTCCACAACTAGAAACTCCACAACTCGAAACTCCACTACTAGATACTCCACAACTGGAAACTCGACAACTAGAAACTCCACATCTAGAGACTCCACAATTTGAAACTCCACAACTAGAGACTCTGC
>NW_027464641.1:1587500-1645128 GCF_043290135.1 Rhipicephalus microplus | reverse complement strand
ACCTAACCTAACCTTACCAAACCTAACCTAACCTAACCTAACCCAACCCAACCCAACCTAACCTAACCTAACCTAACCTAAACTAACCTAACCTAACCCAACCTAACCTAACCTAACCTAACCTAACCCAACCCAACCCAACCTAACCTAACCTAAGCTAACCAAACCAAACCTAACCAAACCTAACCTAACCTAACTTAGCCTAACCTAACGTAACCTAACCTAACCTAACCTATTCTAACGTAACCTAACCTTACCTGACCTAACCTAACCTAACGTAACCTAACCTAACCTAACATAACCTAACGTAACCTAACCTAACCTAACCTAACCTAACGTAACCTAACCTAACCTAACCCAGCCTAACCCAACCCAACCCAACCCAACAACACCCAACCCAACCTAACCTAACCTAACCTTACCTAACCTAACCAAATTATCCTTACCTAACCTAACCTAACGTAACCTAACCTAACCTAACCTAACCTAACGTAACCTAACCTAACCTAACCTAACCTAACCCAACCTAACCTAACCTAACCTAACCTAACCCAACTCAACCCAACCTAACCTAATCTAACCTAACCTAACCTAACCTAACCTAACAAAACCTAACCTAACCTAACCTAACCTAACCCAACCCAACCCAACCTAACCTAACCTAAGCTAACCAAACCAAACCTAACCAAACCTAACCTAACCTAACTTAACCTAACCTAACGTAACCTAACCTAACCTAACCTATTCTAACGTAACCTAACCTTACCTGACCTAACCTAACCTAACGTAACCTAACCTAACCTAACATAACCTAACGTAACCTAACCTAACCTAACCTACCCTAACGTAACCTAACCTAACCTAACCCAGCCTAACCCAACCCAACCCAACCCAACAACACCCAACCCAACCTAACCTAACCTAACCTTACCTAACCAAATTATCCTTACCTAACCTAACCTAACGTAACCTAACCTAACCTAACCTAACCTAACGTAACCTAACCTAACCTAACCTAACCTAACCCAACCTAACCTAACCTAACCTAACCTAACCCAACTCAACCCAACCTAACCTAATCTAACCTAACCTAACCTAACCTAACCTAACAAAACCTAACCTAACCTAACCTAACGACGGTTGCAAGCGCTTTCACATTAGATATCGCAGTTCCCGACTTTTAATGGTGAAAAACACTGCATCTCACTAATTGACATTGTTTAATGCGGTTTTACGACGGTTCATATCTTAACCTAACCTAACATTCGCACTTGTATCTAAAAACGCTTTATTACACTGTTTTGTTCACAATTACGATATTTGCATAACCTCACAGTTTTTCACCAACTTATTGCAGTACAGAACGTTGTATCTCGCTAAATGACATATTTCTTTAAGGTTTCACGATACTTGCATGCGCTTTACCGAGAATGTCAAAACATAGCAGTTTCGCACTTGTAACGGTACAACACGCAGTATTTGGCTTGTTCATGCCGTTTTGTGTGCTTTCACAACAATTTACCTATCGCAGTTTCGTACTCGCAATAAAACAACACTATCTCGTTAGATGACGTCGTTTTTGGTGGTTTCACGACGCTACCTAGCTTAAACTAACATAACCTAACATAACCTTCGCACTTCTATCGTTAGAAAACGTTTTACTCGCTACTTTACATTGCTTTCTACAACATTACGACGGTTTCAAGCGCTTTCACATTAGATATCGCAGTTCCCAACTTGTAAAGGTGAAAAACACTGCATCTCACTAAGTGACATTGTTTTTTGCGGTTTTACGACGGTTCATACCTTAACCTAACGTAACCTAACCTAACCTAACCCAACCTAACCTAACATAACCTAACCTAACCTAATCTAACCTAACCTAACCTAACCAAACCTAACCTAGCGTAACCTAACCTAACCTAACCTAACCTAACCTAACCTAACCTAACGACGTTTGCAAGCGCTTTCACATTAGATATCGCAGTTCCCGACTTGTAATGGTGAAAAACACTGCATCTCACTAAGTGACATTGTTTAGTGCGGTTTTACGACGGTTCATATCTTAACCTAACCTAACTTTCGTACTTGTATTGAAAAACGCTCTATTACACTGTTTCGTACACAATTACGATATTTGCATAACCTCACAGTTTTTCACCATTTTATTGCAGTACAGAACGCTGTATCTCGCTAAATGACATTGTTCTTTAAGGTTTCACGATGCTTGCATGCGCTTTAACGAGAATATCACAATATAGCAGTTTCGCACTTGTAACGGTAGAACACGCAGTATTTGGCTTGTTCATGCCGTTTTGTGTGCTATCACAACATTTCACCTATCGCAGTTTAATACTCGCAATAAAACAACACTATCTCTTTAGATGACGTCGTTTTTGGTAGTTTCACGACGCTACCTAGCCTAAACTAACCTAACCTAACCTAACCTTCGCACTTCTATTGTTAGAAAACGTTTTACTCGCAACTTTACAATGTTTTCTACAAGATTACGATGGTTTCATGCGCTTTCACATTAGATATCGTAGTTCCCGACTTGTAATGTTGAAAAACACTACATCTCACTAAGTGACATTGTTTAATGCGGTTTTACGATGGTTGATATGTCAACCTAACCTAACATTCGCACTTGTATCTAAAGACGCTCAATTACACTGTTTCGTTCACAATTACGATATTTGCTTGACCTCACAGTTTCTCACCAACTTATTACAGTACAGAACGCTGTATCTCGCTAAATGACATCGTTCTTTAAGGTTTCACGATACTTGCATGCGCTTTACCGAGAATGTCACAACATAGCAGTTTCGCACTTGTAACGGTACAACACGCAGTATTTGGCTTGTTCATGCCGTTTTGTGTGCTTTCACAACATTTTACCTATCGCAGTTTCGTACTCGCAATAAAACAACACTATCTCGTTAGATGACGTCGTTTTTGGTGGTTTCACGACGCTACCTAGCTTAAACTAACATAACCTAACATAACCTTCGCACTTCTATCGTTAGAAAACGTTTTACTCGCTACTTTACATTGCTTTCTACAACATTACGACGGTTTCAAGCGCTTTCACATTAGATATCGCAGTTCCCAACTTGTAAAGGTGAAAAACACTGCATCTCACTAAGTGACATTGTTTTTTGCGGTTTTACGACGGTTCATACCTTAACCTAACGTAACCTAACCTAACCTAACCCAACCTAACCTAACATAACCTAACCTAACCTAATCTAACCTAACCTAACCTAACCAAACCTAACCTAACGTAACCTAACCTAACCTAACCTAACCTAACCTAACCTAACCTAACGACGTTTGCAAGCGCTTTCACATTAGATATCGCAGTTCCCGACTTGTAATGGTGAAAAACACTGCATCTCACTAAGTGACATTGTTTAGTGCGGTTTTACGACGGTTCATATCTTAACCTAACCTAACTTTCGTACTTGTATTGAAAAACGCTCTATTACACTGTTTCGTACACAATTACGATATTTGCATAACCTCACAGTTTTTCACCATTTTATTGCAGTACAGAACGCTGTATCTCGCTAAATGACATTGTTCTTTAAGGTTTCACGATGCTTGCATGCGCTTTAACGAGAATATTACAATATAGCAGTTTCGCACTTGTAACGGTAGAACACGCAGTATTTGGCTTGTTCATGCCGTTTTGTGTGCTTTCACAACATTTCACCTATCGCAGTTTAATACTAGCAATAAAACAACACTATCTCTTTAGATGACGTCGTTTTTGGTAGTTTCACGACGCTACCTAGCCTAAACTAACCTAACCTAACCTAACCTTCGCACTTCTATCGTTAGAAAACGTTTTACTCGCAACTTTACAATGTTTTCTACAAGATTACGATGGTTTCATGCGCTTTCACATTAGATATCGTAGTTCCCGACTTGTAATGTTGAAAAACACTACATCTCACTAAGTGACATTGTTTAATGCGGTTTTACGATGGTTGATATGTCAACCTAACCTAACATTCGCACTTGTATCTAAAGACGCTCAATTACACTGTTTCGTTCACAATTACGATATTTGCTTGACCTCACAGTTTCTCACCAACTTATTACAGTACAGAACGCTGTATCTCGCTAAATGACATCGTTCTTTAAGGTTTCACGATACTTGCATGCGCTTTACCGAGAATGTCACAACATAGCAGTTTCGCACTTGTAACGGTACAACACGCAGTATTTGGCTTGTTCATGCCGTTTTGTGTGCTTTCACAACATTTTACCTATCGCAGTTTCGTACTCGCAATAAAACAACACTATCTCGTTAGATGACGTCGTTTTTGGTGGTTTCACGACGCTACCTAGCTTAAACTAACATAACTCAACCTAACATAACCTTCGCACTTCTATCGTTAGAAAACGTTTTACTCGCTACTTGACATTGCTTTCTACAACATTACGACGGTTTCAAGCGCTCTCACATTAGATATCGCAGTTCCCAACTTGTAAAGGTGAAAAACACTGCATCTCACTAAGTGACATTGTTTATTGCGGTTTTACGACGGTTCATACCTTAACCTAACGTAACCTAACCTAACCTAACCCAACCTAACCTAACATAACCTAACCTAACCTAACCAAACCTAACTAATGTAACCTAACCTAACCTAACCTAACCTAACCTAACCTAGCCTAACCTAACGACATTTGCAAGCGCTTTCACATTAGATATCGCAGTTCCCGACTTGTAATGGTGAAAAACACTGCATCTCACTAAGTGACATTGTTTAATGCGGTTTTACGACGGTTCATATCTTAACCTAACCTAACATTCGTACTTGTATTGAAAAACGCTCTATTACACTGTTTCGTTCACAATTACGATATTTGCATAACCTCACAGTTTTTCACCAACTTATTGCAGTACAGAACGCTGTATCTCGCTAAATGACATTGTTCTTTAAGGTTTCACGATGCTTGCTTGCGCTTTAACGAGAGTATCACAATATAGCACTTTCGCACTTGTAACGGTAGAACACGCAGTATTTGGCTTGTTCATGCCGTTTTGTGTGCTTTCACATTTCACCTATCGCAGTTTAATACTCGCTATAAAACAACACTATCTCGTTAGATGACGTCGTTTTTGGTAGTTTCACGACGCTACCTAGCTTAAACTAACCTAACCTAACCTAACCTTCGCACTTCTATCGTTAGAAAACGTTTTACTCGCAACTTTACAATGCTTTCTACAAGATTACGACGGTTTCATGCGCTTTCACATTAGATATCGTAGTTCCCGACTTGTAATGTTGAAAAACACTACATCTCACTAAGTGACATTGTTTAATGCGGTTTTACGACGGTTGATATGTCAACCTAACCTAACATTCGCACTTGTATCTAAAGACGCTCATTTACACTGTTTCGTTCACAATTACGATATTTGCTTGACCTCACAGTTTCTCACCAACTTATTACAGTACAGAACGCTGTATCTCGCTAAATGACATCGTTCTTTAAGGTTTCACGATACTTGCATGCGCTTTACCGAGAATGTCACAACATAGCAGTTTCGCACTTGTAACGGTACAACACGCAGTATTTGGCTTGTTCATGCCGTTTTGTGTACTTTCACAACATTTCACCTATTGCAGTTTCGTACTCGCAATAAAACAACACTATCTCGTTAGATGACGTCCTTTTTGGTGGTCTCACGACGCTACATAGCTTAAACTAACATAACTCAAGCTAACCTTCGCACTTCTATCGTTAGAAAACGTTTTACTCGCAACTTTACAATGTTTTCTACAAGATTACGACGGTTTCATGCGCTTTCACATTAGATATCGTAGTTCCCGACTTGTAATGTTGAAAAACACTACATCTCACTAAGTGACATTGTTTAATGCGGTTTTACGATGGTTGATATGTCAACCTAACCTAACATTCGTACTTGTATTGAAAAACGCTCTATTACACTGTTTCGTTCACAATTACGATATTTGCATAACCTCACAGTTTTTCACCAACTTATTGCAGTACAGAACGCTGTATCTCGCTAAATGACATCGTTCTTTAAGGTTTCACGATGCTTGCATGCGCTTTAACGAGAATATCACATTATAGCAGTTTCGCACTTGTAACGGTACAACACGCAGTATCTGGCTTGTTCAAGCCGTTTTGTGTACTTTCACAACATTTCACCTATTGCAGTTTCGTACATGCAATAAAACAACACTATCTCGTTAGATGACGTCCTTTTTGGTGGTCTCACGACGCTACATAGCTTAAACTAACATAACTCAAGCTAACCTTCGCACTTCTATCGTTAGAAAACGTTTTACTCGCAACTTTACAATGTTTTCTACAAGATTACGACGGTTTCATGTGCTTTCACATTAGATATCGTAGTTCCCGACTTGTAATGTTGAAAAACACTACATCTCACTAAGTGACATTGTTTAATGCGGTTTTACGACGGTTGATATCTCAACCTAACCTAACATTTGCACTTGTATCTAAATACGCTCAATTACACTGTTTCGTTCACAATTACGATATTTGCTTGACCTCACAGTTTCTCACCAACTTATTACAGTACAGAACGCTGTATCTCGCTAAATGACATCGTTCTTTAAGGTTTCACGATCCTTGCATGCGCTTTAACGAGAATATCACAATAAAGCAGTTTCGCACTTGTAACGGCACAAGACGCAGTATCTGGCTAGTTCATGCCATTTTGTGTGCTTTCCCAATATTTCACCTATCGCAGTTTCGTACTCGCAATAAAACAACACTATCTCGTTTGATGACATCGTTTTTGGTGGCTTCACGACGCTACCTAGCTCAAACTAACCGAACCTTCGCACTTCTATCGTTAGAAAACGTTTTATTCGCTACTTTACAATGTTTTCTACAAGATTACGACGGTTTCATGCGCTTTCACATTAGATATCGCAGTTCCCGACTTTTAATGGTGAAAAACACTGCATCTCACTAAGTGACATTGTTTAATGCGGTTTTACGACGGTTCATACCTTAACCTAACGTAACCTAACCTAACCTAACCTTACCAAACCTAACCTAACCTAACCTAACCCAACCCAACCCAACCTAACCTAACCTAACCTAACCTAAACTAACCTAACCTAACCCAACCTAACCTAACCTAACCTAACCTAACCCAACCCAACCCAACCTAACCTAACCTAAGCTAACCAAACCAAACCTAACCAAACCTAACCTAACCTAACTTAACCTAACCTAACGTAACCTAACCTAACCTAACCTATTCTAACGTAACCTAACCTTACCTGACCTAACCTAACCTAACGTAACCTAACCTAACCTAACATAACCTAACGTAACCTAACCTAACCTAACCTAACCTAACGTAACCTAACCTAACCTAACCCAGCCTAACCCAACCCAACCCAACCCAACAACACCCAACCCAACCTAACCTAACCTAACCTTACCTAACCTAACCAAATTATCCTTACCTAACCTAACCTAACGTAACCTAACCTAACCTAACCTAACCTAACGTAACCTAACCTAACCTAACCTAACCTAACCCAACCTAACCTAACCTAACCTAACCTAACCCAACTCAACCCAACCTAACCTAATCTAACCTAACCTAACCTAACCTAACCTAACAAAACCTAACCTAACCTAACCTAACCTAACCCAACCCAACCCAACCTAACCTAACCTAAGCTAACCAAACCAAACCTAACCAAACCTAACCTAACCTAACTTAACCTAACCTAACGTAACCTAACCTAACCTAACCTATTCTAACGTAACCTAACCTTACCTGACCTAACCTAACCTAACGTAACCTAACCTAACCTAACATAACCTAACGTAACCTAACCTAACCTAACCTACCCTAACGTAACCTAACCTAACCTAACCCAGCCTAACCCAACCCAACCCAACCCAACAACACCCAACCCAACCTAACCTAACCTAACCTTACCTAACCAAATTATCCTTACCTAACCTAACCTAACGTAACCTAACCTAACCTAACCTAACCTAACGTAACCTAACCTAACCTAACCTAACCTAACCTAACCCAACCTAACCTAACCTAACCTAACCTAACCCAACTCAACCCAACCTAACCTAATCTAACCTAACCTAACCTAACCTAACCTAACAAAACCTAACCTAACCTAACCTAACGACGGTTGCAAGCGCTTTCACATTAGATATCGCAGTTCCCGACTTTTAATGGTGAAAAACACTGCATCTCACTAATTGACATTGTTTAATGCGGTTTTACGACGGTTCATATCTTAACCTAACCTAACATTCGCACTTGTATCTAAAAACGCTTTATTACACTGTTTTGTTCACAATTACGATATTTGCATAACCTCACAGTTTTTCACCAACTTATTGCAGTACAGAACGTTGTATCTCGCTAAATGACATATTTCTTTAAGGTTTCACGATACTTGCATGCGCTTTACCGAGAATGTCAAAACATAGCAGTTTCGCACTTGTAACGGTACAACACGCAGTATTTGGCTTGTTCATGCCGTTTTGTGTGCTTTCACAACAATTTACCTATCGCAGTTTCGTACTCGCAATAAAACAACACTATCTCGTTAGATGACGTCGTTTTTGGTGGTTTCACGACGCTACCTAGCTTAAACTAACATAACCTAACATAACCTTCGCACTTCTATCGTTAGAAAACGTTTTACTCGCTACTTTACATTGCTTTCTACAACATTACGACGGTTTCAAGCGCTTTCACATTAGATATCGCAGTTCCCAACTTGTAAAGGTGAAAAACACTGCATCTCACTAAGTGACATTGTTTTTTGCGGTTTTACGACGGTTCATACCTTAACCTAACGTAACCTAACCTAACCTAACCTAACCCAACCTAACCTAACATAACCTAACCTAACCTAATCTAACCTAACCTAACCTAACCAAACCTAACCTAGCGTAACCTAACCTAACCTAACCTAACCTAACTTAACCTAACGACGTTTGCAAGCGCTTTCACATTAGATATCGCAGTTCCCGACTTGTAATGGTGAAAAACACTGCATCTCACTAAGTGACATTGTTTAGTGCGGTTTTACGACGGTTCATATCTTAACCTAACCTAACTTTCGTACTTGTATTGAAAAACGCTCTATTACACTGTTTCGTACACAATTACGATATTTGCATAACCTCACAGTTTTTCACCATTTTATTGCAGTACAGAACGCTGTATCTCGCTAAATGACATTGTTCTTTAAGGTTTCACGATGCTTGCATGCGCTTTAACGAGAATATCACAATATAGCAGTTTCGCACTTGTAACGGTAGAACACGCAGTATTTGGCTTGTTCATGCCGTTTTGTGTGCTATCACAACATTTCACCTATCGCAGTTTAATACTCGCAATAAAACAACACTATCTCTTTAGATGACGTCGTTTTTGGTAGTTTCACGACGCTACCTAGCCTAAACTAACCTAACCTAACCTAACCTTCGCACTTCTATTGTTAGAAAACGTTTTACTCGCAACTTTACAATGTTTTCTACAAGATTACGATGGTTTCATGCGCTTTCACATTAGATATCGTAGTTCCCGACTTGTAATGTTGAAAAACACTACATCTCACTAAGTGACATTGTTTAATGCGGTTTTACGATGGTTGATATGTCAACCTAACCTAACATTCGCACTTGTATCTAAAGACGCTCAATTACACTGTTTCGTTCACAATTACGATATTTGCTTGACCTCACAGTTTCTCACCAACTTATTACAGTACAGAACGCTGTATCTCGCTAAATGACATCGTTCTTTAAGGTTTCACGATACTTGCATGCGCTTTACCGAGAATGTCACAACATAGCAGTTTCGCACTTGTAACGGTACAACACGCAGTATTTGGCTTGTTCATGCCGTTTTGTGTGCTTTCACAACATTTTACCTATCGCAGTTTCGTACTCGCAATAAAACAACACTATCTCGTTAGATGACGTCGTTTTTGGTGGTTTCACGACGCTACCTAGCTTAAACTAACATAACCTAACATAACCTTCGCACTTCTATCGTTAGAAAACGTTTTACTCGCTACTTTACATTGCTTTCTACAACATTACGACGGTTTCAAGCGCTTTCACATTAGATATCGCAGTTCCCAACTTGTAAAGGTGAAAAACACTGCATCTCACTAAGTGACATTGTTTTTTGCGGTTTTACGACGGTTCATACCTTAACCTAACGTAACCTAACCTAACCTAACCCAACCTAACCTAACATAACCTAACCTAACCTAATCTAACCTAACCTAACCTAACCAAACCTAACCTAACGTAACCTAACCTAACCTAACCTAACCTAACCTAACGACGTTTGCAAGCGCTTTCACATTAGATATCGCAGTTCCCGACTTGTAATGGTGAAAAACACTGCATCTCACTAAGTGACATTGTTTAGTGCGGTTTTACGACGGTTCATATCTTAACCTAACCTAACTTTCGTACTTGTATTGAAAAACGCTCTATTACACTGTTTCGTACACAATTACGATATTTGCATAACCTCACAGTTTTTCACCATTTTATTGCAGTACAGAACGCTGTATCTCGCTAAATGACATTGTTCTTTAAGGTTTCACGATGCTTGCATGCGCTTTAACGAGAATATTACAATATAGCAGTTTCGCACTTGTAACGGTAGAACACGCAGTATTTGGCTAGTTCATGCCATTTTGTGTGCTTTCCCAATATTTCACCTATCGCAGTTTCGTACTCGCAATAAAACAACACTATCTCGTTTGATGACATCGTTTTTGGTGGCTTCACGACGCTACCTAGCTCAAACTAACCGAACCTTCGCACTTCTATCGTTAGAAAACGTTTTATTCGCTACTTTACAATGTTTTCTACAAGATTACGACGGTTTCATGCGCTTTCACATTAGATATCGCAGTTCCCGACTTTTAATGGTGAAAAACACAGCATCTCACTAAGTGACATTGTTTAATGCGGTTTTAGCGCGGTTCATATCTTAACCTAACCTAACCTTACCTAACCCAACCTAACCTAACCTAACCTAACCAAACCTTACCTAACATCCCTAACCTAACCTAACCTAACCTAACCAAACCTAACCTAACCTAACCTAACGTAACCTAACCTAACCTAACCTAACCTAACCTAACGACGTTTGCAAGCGCTTTCACTTTAGATATCGCAGTTCCCGACTTGTAATGGTGAAAAACACTGCATCTCACTAAGTGACATTGTTTAATGCGGTTTTACGACGGTTCATATCTTAACCTAACCTAACATTCGCACTTGCATTAAAAAACGCTCTATTACACTGTTTCGTTCACAATTAGGATATTTGCATAACCTCACAGTTTTTCACCAACTTATTGCAGTACAGAACGCTGTATCTCGCTAAATGACATCGTTCTTTAAGGTTTCACGATGCTTGCATGCGCTTTAACGAGAATATCACAACATAGCAGTTTCGCACTTGTAACGGTACAACACGCAGTATTTGGCTTGTTCATGCCGTTTTGTGTGCTTTCACAACATTTCACCTATCGCAGTTTCGTACTCGCAATAAAACAACACTATCTCGTTAGATGACGTTGTTTTTGGTAGTTTCACGACGCTACCTAGCTTAAACTAACATAACTCAACCTAACATAACCTTCGCACTTCTATCGTTAGAAAACGTTTTACTCGCTACTTTACATTGCTTTCTACAACATTACGACGGTTTCAAGCGCTTTCACATTAGATATCACAGTTCCCAACTTGTAAAGGTGAAAAACACTGAATCTCACTAAGTGACATTGTTTAATTCGGTTTTACGACGGTTCATACCTTAACCTAACGTAACCTAACCTAACCTAACCTTACCAAACCTAACCTAACCTAACCTAACCCAACCCAACCCAACCTAACCTAACCTAACCTAACCTAAACTAACCTAACCCAACCTAACCTAACCTAACCTAACCTAACCCAACCCAACCCAACCCAACCCAACCTAACCTAACCTAAGCTAACCTAACCAAACCTAACCAAACCTAATCAAACCTAACCTAACCTAACTTAACCTAACCTAACGTAACCTAACCTAACCTAACCTATTCTAACGTAACCTAACCTTACCTGACCTAACCTAACCTAACGTAACCTAACCTAACCTAACATAACCTAACGTCACCTAACCTAACCTAACCTAACGTAACCTAACCTAACCTAACCCAACCTAACCCAACCCAACCCAACAACACCCAACCCAACAACACCCAACCCAACCTAACCTAACCTAACCTTACCTAACCTAACCAAATTATCCTTACCTAACCTAACCTAACCTAACGTAACCTAACCTAACCTAACCTAACGTAACCTAACCTAACCTAACGTAACCTAACCTAACCTAACCTAACCTAACCCAACCTAACCTAACCTAACCTAACCTAACCTAACCCAACTCAACCCAACCTAACCTAATCTAACCTAACCTAACCTAACCTAACAAAACCTAACCTAACCTAACCTAACGACGGTTGCAAGCGCTTTCACATTAGATATCGCAGTTCCCGACTTTTAATGGTGAAAAACACTGCATCTCACTAATTCACATTGTTTAATGCGGTTTTACGACGGTTCATATCTTAACCTAACCTAACATTCGCACTTGTATCTAAAAACACTTTATTACACTGTTTTGTTCACAATTACGATATTTGCATAACCTCACAGTTTTTCACCAACTTATTGCAGTACAGAACGTTGTATCTCGCTAAATGACATATTTCTTTAAGGTTTCACGATACTTGCATGCGCTTTACCGAGAATGTCAAAACATAGCAGTTTCGCACTTGTAACGGTACAACACGCAGTATTTGGCTTGTTCATGCCGTTTTGTGTGCTTTCACAACATTTTACCTATCGCAGTTTCGTACTCGCAATAAAACAACACTATCTCGTTAGATGACGTCGTTTTTGGTAGTTTCACGACGCTACCTAGCTTAAACTAACCTAACCTAACCTAACCTTCGCACTTCTATCGTTAGAAAACGTTTTATTCGCTACTTTACAATGTTTTCTACAAGATTACGACGGTTTCATGCGCTTTCACATTAGATATCGCAGTTCCCGACTTTTAATGGTGAAAAACACTGCATCTCACTAAGTGACATTGTTTAATGCGGTTTTACGACGGTTCATACCTTAACCTAACGTAACCTAACCTAACCTAACCTTACCAAACCTAACCTAACCTAACCTAACCCAACCCAACCCAACCTAACCTAACCTAACCTAACCTAAACTAACCTAACCTAACCCAACCTAACCTAACCTAACCTAACCTAACCCAACCCAACCCAACCTAACCTAACCTAAGCTAACCAAACCAAACCTAACCAAACCTAACCTAACCTAACTTAACCTAACCTAACGTAACCTAACCTAACCTAACCTATTCTAACGTAACCTAACCTTACCTGACCTAACCTAACCTAACGTAACCTAACCTAACCTAACATAACCTAACGTAACCTAACCTAACCTAACCTAACCTAACGTAACCTAACCTAACCTAACCCAGCCTAACCCAACCCAACCCAACCCAACAACACCCAACCCAACCTAACCTAACCTAACCTTACCTAACCTAACCAAATTATCCTTACCTAACCTAACCTAACGTAACCTAACCTAACCTAACCTAACCTAACGTAACCTAACCTAACCTAACCTAACCTAACCCAACCTAACCTAACCTAACCTAACCTAACCCAACTCAACCCAACCTAACCTAATCTAACCTAACCTAACCTAACCTAACCTAACAAAACCTAACCTAACCTAACCTAACCTAACCCAACCCAACCCAACCTAACCTAACCTAAGCTAACCAAACCAAACCTAACCAAACCTAACCTAACCTAACTTAACCTAACCTAACGTAACCTAACCTAACCTAACCTATTCTAACGTAACCTAACCTTACCTGACCTAACCTAACCTAACGTAACCTAACCTAACCTAACATAACCTAACGTAACCTAACCTAACCTAACCTACCCTAACGTAACCTAACCTAACCTAACCCAGCCTAACCCAACCCAACCCAACCCAACAACACCCAACCCAACCTAACCTAACCTAACCTTACCTAACCAAATTATCCTTACCTAACCTAACCTAACGTAACCTAACCTAACCTAACCTAACCTAACGTAACCTAACCTAACCTAACCTAACCTAACCTAACCCAACCTAACCTAACCTAACCTAACCTAACCCAACTCAACCCAACCTAACCTAATCTAACCTAACCTAACCTAACCTAACCTAACAAAACCTAACCTAACCTAACCTAACGACGGTTGCAAGCGCTTTCACATTAGATATCGCAGTTCCCGACTTTTAATGGTGAAAAACACTGCATCTCACTAATTGACATTGTTTAATGCGGTTTTACGACGGTTCATATCTTAACCTAACCTAACATTCGCACTTGTATCTAAAAACGCTTTATTACACTGTTTTGTTCACAATTACGATATTTGCATAACCTCACAGTTTTTCACCAACTTATTGCAGTACAGAACGTTGTATCTCGCTAAATGACATATTTCTTTAAGGTTTCACGATACTTGCATGCGCTTTACCGAGAATGTCAAAACATAGCAGTTTCGCACTTGTAACGGTACAACACGCAGTATTTGGCTTGTTCATGCCGTTTTGTGTGCTTTCACAACAATTTACCTATCGCAGTTTCGTACTCGCAATAAAACAACACTATCTCGTTAGATGACGTCGTTTTTGGTGGTTTCACGACGCTACCTAGCTTAAACTAACATAACCTAACATAACCTTCGCACTTCTATCGTTAGAAAACGTTTTACTCGCTACTTTACATTGCTTTCTACAACATTACGACGGTTTCAAGCGCTTTCACATTAGATATCGCAGTTCCCAACTTGTAAAGGTGAAAAACACTGCATCTCACTAAGTGACATTGTTTTTTGCGGTTTTACGACGGTTCATACCTTAACCTAACGTAACCTAACCTAACCTAACCTAACCCAACCTAACCTAACATAACCTAACCTAACCTAATCTAACCTAACCTAACCTAACCAAACCTAACCTAGCGTAACCTAACCTAACCTAACCTAACCTAACTTAACCTAACGACGTTTGCAAGCGCTTTCACATTAGATATCGCAGTTCCCGACTTGTAATGGTGAAAAACACTGCATCTCACTAAGTGACATTGTTTAGTGCGGTTTTACGACGGTTCATATCTTAACCTAACCTAACTTTCGTACTTGTATTGAAAAACGCTCTATTACACTGTTTCGTACACAATTACGATATTTGCATAACCTCACAGTTTTTCACCATTTTATTGCAGTACAGAACGCTGTATCTCGCTAAATGACATTGTTCTTTAAGGTTTCACGATGCTTGCATGCGCTTTAACGAGAATATCACAATATAGCAGTTTCGCACTTGTAACGGTAGAACACGCAGTATTTGGCTTGTTCATGCCGTTTTGTGTGCTATCACAACATTTCACCTATCGCAGTTTAATACTCGCAATAAAACAACACTATCTCTTTAGATGACGTCGTTTTTGGTAGTTTCACGACGCTACCTAGCCTAAACTAACCTAACCTAACCTAACCTTCGCACTTCTATTGTTAGAAAACGTTTTACTCGCAACTTTACAATGTTTTCTACAAGATTACGATGGTTTCATGCGCTTTCACATTAGATATCGTAGTTCCCGACTTGTAATGTTGAAAAACACTACATCTCACTAAGTGACATTGTTTAATGCGGTTTTACGATGGTTGATATGTCAACCTAACCTAACATTCGCACTTGTATCTAAAGACGCTCAATTACACTGTTTCGTTCACAATTACGATATTTGCTTGACCTCACAGTTTCTCACCAACTTATTACAGTACAGAACGCTGTATCTCGCTAAATGACATCGTTCTTTAAGGTTTCACGATACTTGCATGCGCTTTACCGAGAATGTCACAACATAGCAGTTTCGCACTTGTAACGGTACAACACGCAGTATTTGGCTTGTTCATGCCGTTTTGTGTGCTTTCACAACATTTTACCTATCGCAGTTTCGTACTCGCAATAAAACAACACTATCTCGTTAGATGACGTCGTTTTTGGTGGTTTCACGACGCTACCTAGCTTAAACTAACATAACCTAACATAACCTTCGCACTTCTATCGTTAGAAAACGTTTTACTCGCTACTTTACATTGCTTTCTACAACATTACGACGGTTTCAAGCGCTTTCACATTAGATATCGCAGTTCCCAACTTGTAAAGGTGAAAAACACTGCATCTCACTAAGTGACATTGTTTTTTGCGGTTTTACGACGGTTCATACCTTAACCTAACGTAACCTAACCTAACCTAACCCAACCTAACCTAACATAACCTAACCTAACCTAATCTAACCTAACCTAACCTAACCAAACCTAACCTAACGTAACCTAACCTAACCTAACCTAACCTAACCTAACGACGTTTGCAAGCGCTTTCACATTAGATATCGCAGTTCCCGACTTGTAATGGTGAAAAACACTGCATCTCACTAAGTGACATTGTTTAGTGCGGTTTTACGACGGTTCATATCTTAACCTAACCTAACTTTCGTACTTGTATTGAAAAACGCTCTATTACACTGTTTCGTACACAATTACGATATTTGCATAACCTCACAGTTTTTCACCATTTTATTGCAGTACAGAACGCTGTATCTCGCTAAATGACATTGTTCTTTAAGGTTTCACGATGCTTGCATGCGCTTTAACGAGAATATTACAATATAGCAGTTTCGCACTTGTAACGGTAGAACACGCAGTATTTGGCTAGTTCATGCCATTTTGTGTGCTTTCCCAATATTTCACCTATCGCAGTTTCGTACTCGCAATAAAACAACACTATCTCGTTTGATGACATCGTTTTTGGTGGCTTCACGACGCTACCTAGCTCAAACTAACCGAACCTTCGCACTTCTATCGTTAGAAAACGTTTTATTCGCTACTTTACAATGTTTTCTACAAGATTACGACGGTTTCATGCGCTTTCACATTAGATATCGCAGTTCCCGACTTTTAATGGTGAAAAACACAGCATCTCACTAAGTGACATTGTTTAATGCGGTTTTAGCGCGGTTCATATCTTAACCTAACCTAACCTTACCTAACCCAACCTAACCTAACCTAACCTAACCAAACCTTACCTAACATCCCTAACCTAACCTAACCTAACCTAACCAAACCTAACCTAACCTAACCTAACGTAACCTAACCTAACCTAACCTAACCTAACCTAACGACGTTTGCAAGCGCTTTCACTTTAGATATCGCAGTTCCCGACTTGTAATGGTGAAAAACACTGCATCTCACTAAGTGACATTGTTTAATGCGGTTTTACGACGGTTCATATCTTAACCTAACCTAACATTCGCACTTGCATTAAAAAACGCTCTATTACACTGTTTCGTTCACAATTAGGATATTTGCATAACCTCACAGTTTTTCACCAACTTATTGCAGTACAGAACGCTGTATCTCGCTAAATGACATCGTTCTTTAAGGTTTCACGATGCTTGCATGCGCTTTAACGAGAATATCACAACATAGCAGTTTCGCACTTGTAACGGTACAACACGCAGTATTTGGCTTGTTCATGCCGTTTTGTGTGCTTTCACAACATTTCACCTATCGCAGTTTCGTACTCGCAATAAAACAACACTATCTCGTTAGATGACGTTGTTTTTGGTAGTTTCACGACGCTACCTAGCTTAAACTAACATAACTCAACCTAACATAACCTTCGCACTTCTATCGTTAGAAAACGTTTTACTCGCTACTTTACATTGCTTTCTACAACATTACGACGGTTTCAAGCGCTTTCACATTAGATATCACAGTTCCCAACTTGTAAAGGTGAAAAACACTGAATCTCACTAAGTGACATTGTTTAATTCGGTTTTACGACGGTTCATACCTTAACCTAACGTAACCTAACCTAACCTAACCTTACCAAACCTAACCTAACCTAACCTAACCCAACCCAACCCAACCTAACCTAACCTAACCTAACCTAAACTAACCTAACCCAACCTAACCTAACCTAACCTAACCCAACCCAACCCAACCCAACCCAACCTAACCTAACCTAAGCTAACCTAACCAAACCTAACCAAACCTAATCAAACCTAACCTAACCTAACTTAACCTAACCTAACGTAACCTAACCTAACCTAACCTATTCTAACGTAACCTAACCTTACCTGACCTAACCTAACCTAACGTAACCTAACCTAACCTAACATAACCTAACGTCACCTAACCTAACCTAACCTAACGTAACCTAACCTAACCTAACCCAACCTAACCCAACCCAACCCAACAACACCCAACCCAACAACACCCAACCCAACCTAACCTAACCTAACCTTACCTAACCTAACCAAATTATCCTTACCTAACCTAACCTAACCTAACGTAACCTAACCTAACCTAACCTAACGTAACCTAACCTAACCTAACGTAACCTAACCTAACCTAACCTAACCTAACCCAACCTAACCTAACCTAACCTAACCTAACCCAACTCAACCCAACCTAACCTAATCTAACCTAACCTAACCTAACCTAACAAAACCTAACCTAACCTAACCTAACGACGGTTGCAAGCGCTTTCACATTAGATATCGCAGTTCCCGACTTTTAATGGTGAAAAACACTGCATCTCACTAATTCACATTGTTTAATGCGGTTTTACGACGGTTCATATCTTAACCTAACCTAACATTCGCACTTGTATCTAAAAACACTTTATTACACTGTTTTGTTCACAATTACGATATTTGCATAACCTCACAGTTTTTCACCAACTTATTGCAGTACAGAACGTTGTATCTCGCTAAATGACATATTTCTTTAAGGTTTCACGATACTTGCATGCGCTTTACCGAGAATGTCAAAACATAGCAGTTTCGCACTTGTAACGGTACAACACGCAGTATTTGGCTTGTTCATGCCGTTTTGTGTGCTTTCACAACATTTTACCTATCGCAGTTTCGTACTCGCAATAAAACAACACTATCTCGTTAGATGACGTCGTTTTTGGTAGTTTCACGACGCTACCTAGCTTAAACTAACCTAACCTAACCTAACCTTCGCACTTCTATCGTTAGAAAACGTTTTACTCGCAACTTTACAATGTTTTCTACAAGATTACGACGGTTTCATGCGCTTTCACATTAGATATCGTAGTTCCCGACTTGTAATGTTGAAAAACACTACATCTCACTAAGTGACATTGTTTAGTGCGGTTTTACGACGGTTCATATCTTAACCTAACCTAACATTCGTACTTGTATTGAAAAACGCTCTATTGCACTGTTTCGTACACAATTACGATATTTGCATAACCACACAGTTTTTCACCATTTTATTGCAGTACAGAACGCTGTATCTCGCTAAATGACATCGTTCTTTAAGGTTTCACGATACTTGCATGCGCTTTACCGAGAATGTCACAACATAGCAGTTTCGCACTTGTAACGGTAACCACCCAGTATTTGGCTTGTTCATGCCGTTTTGTGTGCTTTCACAACATTTTACCTATCGCAGTTTCGTACTCGCAATAAAACAACACTATCTCGTTAGATGACGTCGTTTTTGGTGGTTTCACGACGCTACCTAGCTTAAACTAACATAACTCAACCTAACATAACCTTCGCACTTCTATCGTTAAAAAACGTTTTACTCGCTACTTTACATTGCTTTCTACAACATTACGACGGTTTCAAGCGCTCTCACATTAGATATCGCAGTTCCCAACTTGTAAAGGTGAAAAACACTGCATCTCACTAAGTGACATTGTTTATTGCGGTTTTACGACGGTTAATACCTTAACCTAACGTAACCTAACCTAACCTAACCCAACCTAACCTAACCAAACCTAACTAATGTAACCTAACCTAACCTAACCTAACGACATTTGCAAGCGCTTTCACATTAGATATCGCAGTTCCCGACTTGTAATGGTGAAAAACACTGCATCTCACTAAGTGACATTGTTTAATGCGGTTTTACGACGGTTCATATCTTAACCTAACCTAACATTCGTACTTGTATTGAAAAACGCTCTATTACACTGTTTCGTTCACAATTACGATATTTGCATAACCTCACAGTTTTTCACCAACTTATTGCAGTACAGAACGCTGTATCTCGCTAAATGACATTGTTCTTTAAGGTTTCACGATGCTTGCTTGCGCTTTAACGAGAGTATCACAATATAGCACTTTCGCACTTGTAACGGTAGAACACGCAGTATTTGGCTTGTTCATGCCGTTTTGTGTGCTTTCACATTTCACCTATCGCAGTTTAATACTCGCTATAAAACAACACTATCTCGTTAGATGACGTCGTTTTTGGTAGTTTCACGACGCTACCTAGCTTAAACTAACCTAACCTAACCTAACCTTCGCACTTCTATCGTTAGAAAACGTTTTACTCGCAACTTTACAATGTTTTCTACAAGATTACGACGGTTTCATGCGCTTTCACATTAGATATCGTAGTTCCCGACTTGTAATGTTGAAAAACACTACATCTCACTAAGTGACATTGTTTAATGCGGTTTTACGACGGTTGATATGTCAACCTAACCTAACATTCGCACTTGTATCTAAAGACGCTCATTTACACTGTTTCGTTCACAATTACGATATTTGCTTGACCTCACAGTTTCTCACCAACTTATTACAGTACAGAACGCTGTATCTCGCTAAATGACATCGTTCTTTAAGGTTTCACGATACTTGCATGCGCTTTACCGAGAATGTCACAACATAGCAGTTTCGCACTTGTAACGGTACAACACGCAGTATTTGGCTTGTTCATGCCGTTTTGTATGCTTTCACAACATTTTACCTATCGCAGTTTCGTACTCGCAATAAAACAACACTATCTCGTTAGATGACGTCGTTTTTGGTGGTTTCACGACGCTACCTAATTTAAACTAACATAACTCAACCTAACATAACCTTCGCACTTCTATCGTTAGAAAACGTTTTACTCGCTACTTTACATTGCTTTCTACAACATTACGACGGTTTCAAGCGCTCTCACATTAGATATCGCAGTTCCCAACTTGTAAAGGTGAAAAACACTGCATCTTACTAAGTGACATTGTTTATTGCGGTTTTACGACGGTTCATACCTTAACCTAACGTAACCTAACCTAACCTACCCCAACCTAACCTAACATAACCTAACCTAACCTAACCAAACCTAACTAATGTAACCTAACCTAACCTAACCTAACCTAACCTAACGACGTTTGCAAGCGCTTTCACATTAGATATCGCAGTTCCCGACTTGTAATGGTGAAAAACACTGCATCTCACTAAGTGACATTGTTTAGTGCGGTTTTACGGCGGTTCATATCTTAACCTAACCTAACATTCGTACTTGTATTGAAAAACGCTCTATTACACTGTTTCGTTCACAATTACGATATTTGCATAACCTCACAGTTTTTCACCAACTTATTGCAGTACAGAACGCTGTATCTCACTAAATGACATTGTTCTTTAAGGTTTCACGATGCTTGCATGCGCTTTAACGAGAATATCACAATATAGCAGTTTCGCACTTGTAACGGTAGAACACGCAGTATTTGGCTTGTTCATGCCGTTTTGTGTACTTTCACAACATTTCACCTATTGCAGTTTCGTACATGCAATAAAACAACACTATCTCGTTAGATGACGTCCTTTTTGGTGGTCTCACGACGCTACATAGCTTAAACTAACATAACTCAAGCTAACCTTCGCACTTCTATCGTTAGAAAACGTTTTACTCGCAACTTTACAATGTTTTCTACAAGATTACGACGGTTTCATGCGCTTTCACATTAGATATCGTAGTTCCCGACTTGTAATGTTGAAAAACACTACATCTCACTAAGTGACATTGTTTAATGCGGTTTTACGATGGTTGATATGTCAACCTAACCTAACATTCGTACTTGTATTGAAAAACGCTCTATTACACTGTTTCGTTCACAATTACGATATTTGCATAACCTCACAGTTTTTCACCAACTTATTGCAGTACAGAACGCTGTATCTCGCTAAATGACATCGTTCATTAAGGTTTCACGATGCTTGCATGCGCTTTAACGAGAATATCACATTATAGCAGTTTCGCACTTGTAACGGTACAACACGCAGTATCTGGCTTGTTCAAGCCGTTTTGTGTACTTTCACAACATTTCACCTATTGCAGTTTCGTACATGCAATGAAACAACACTATCTCGTTAGATGACGTCCTTTTTGGTGGTCTCACGACGCTACATAGCTTAAACTAACATAACTCAAGCTAACCTTCGCACTTCTATCGTTAGAAAACGTTTTACTCGCAACTTTACAATGTTTTCTACAAGATTACGACGGTTTCATGTGCTTTCACATTAGATATCGTAGTTCCCGACTTGTAATGTTGAAAAACACTACATCTCACTAAGTGACATTGTTTAATGCGGTTTTACGACGGTTGATATCTCAACCTAACCTAACATTTGCACTTGTATCTAAATACGCTCAATTACACTGTTTCGTTCACAATTACGATATTTGCTTGACCTCACAGTTTCTCACCAACTTATTACAGTACAGAACGCTGTATCTCGCTAAATGACATCGTTCTTTAAGGTTTCACGATCCTTGCATGCGCTTTAACGAGAATATCACAATAAAGCAGTTTCGCACTTGTAACGGCACAAGACGCAGTATCTGGCTAGTTCATGCCATTTTGTGTGCTTTCCCAATATTTCACCTATCGCAGTTTCGTACTCGCAATAAAACAACACTATCTCGTTTGATGACATCGTTTTTGGTGGCTTCACGACGCTACCTAGCTCAAACTAACCGAACCTTCGCACTTCTATCGTTAGAAAACGTTTTATTCGCTACTTTACAATGTTTTCTACAAGATTACGACGGTTTCATGCGCTTTCACATTAGATATCGCAGTTCCCGACTTTCAATGGTGAAAAACACTGCATCTCACTAAGTGACATTGCTTAATGCGGTTTTACGACGGTTCATACCTTAACCTAACGTAACCTAACCTAACCTAGCCTTACCAAACCTAACCTAACCTAACCTAACCCAACCCAACCCAACCTAACCTAACCTAACCTAACCTAAACTAACCTAACCTAACCCAACCTAACCTAACCTAACCTAACCTAACCTAACCCAACCCAACCCAACCTAACCTAACCTAAGCTAACCAAACCAAACCTAACCAAACCTAACCTAACCTAACTTAACCTAACCTAACGTAACCTAACCTAACCTAACCTATTCTAACGTAACCTAACCTTACCTGACCTAACCTAACCTAACGTAACCTAACCTAACCTAACATAACCTAACGTAACCTAACCTAACCTAACCTAACCTAACGTAACCTAACCTAACCTAACCCAGCCTAACCCAACCCAACTCAACCCAACAACACCCAACCCAACCTAACCTAACCTAACCTTACCTAACCTAACCAAATTATCCTTACCTAACCTAACCTAACGTAACCTAACCTAACCTAACCTAACCTAACGTAACCTAACCTAACCTAACCTAACCTAACCCAACCTAACCTAACCTAACCTAACCCAACTCAACCCAACCTAACCTAATCTAACCTAACCTAACCTAACCTAACCTAACAAAACCTAACCTAACCTAACCTAACCCAACCCAACCCAACCTAACCTAACCTAAGCTAACCAAACCAAACCTAACCAAACCTAACCTAACCTAACTTAACCTAACCTAACGTAACCTAACCTAACCTAACCTATTCTAACGTAACCTAACCTTACCTGACCTAACCTAACCTAACGTAACCTAACCTAACCTAACATAACCTAACGTAACCTAACCTAACCTAACCTAACCTAACGTAACCTAACCTAACCTAACCCAGCCTAACCCAACCCAACCCAACCCAAAAACACCCAACCCAACCTAACCTAACCTAACTTTACCTAACCTAACCAAATTATCCTTACCTAACCTAACCTAACGTAACCTAACCTAACCTAACCTAACCTAACGTAACCTAACCTAACCTAACCTAACCTAACCCATCCTAACCTAACCTAACCTAACCTAACCCAACTCAACCCAACCTAACCTAATCTAACCTAACCTAACCTAACCTAACCTAACAAAACCTAACCTAACCTAACCTAACGACGGTTGCAAGCGCTTTCACATTAGATATCGCAGTTCCCGACTTTTAATGGTGAAAAACACTGCATCTCACTAATTGACATTGTTTAATGCGGTTTTACGACAGTTCATATCTTAACCTAACCTAACATTCGCACTTGTATCTAAAAACGCTTTATTACACTGTTTTGTTCACAATTACGATATTTGCATAACCTCACAGTTTTTCACCAACTTATTGCAGTACAGAACGTTGTATCTCGCTAAATGACATATTTCTTTAAGGTTTCACGATGCTTGCATGCGCTTTAACGAGAATATCACAATATAGCAGTTTCGCACTTGTAACGGTAGAACACGCAGTATTTGGCTTGTTCATGCCGTTTTGTGTGCTTTCACAACATTTCACCTATCGCAGTTTAATACTCGCTATAAAACAACACTATCTCGTTAGATGACGTCGTTTTTGGTAGTTTCACGACGCTACCTAGCTTAAACTAACCTAACCTAACCTAACCTTCGCACTTCTATCGTTAGAAAACGTTTTACTCGCAACTTTACAATGTTTTCCACAAGATTACGACGGTTTCATGCGCTTTCACATTAGATATCGTAGTTCCCGACTTGTAATGTTGAAAAACACTACATCTCACTAAGCGACATTGTTTAATGCGGTTTTACGACGGTTGATATGTCAACCTAACCTAACATTCGCACTTGTATCTAAAGACGCTCAATTACACTGTTTCGTTCACAATTACGATATTTGCTTGACCTCACAGTTTCTCACCAACTTATTACAGTACAGAACGCTGTATCTCGCTAAATGACATCGTTCTTTAAGGTTTCACGATACTTGCATGCGCTTTACCGAGAATGTCAAAACATAGCAGTTTCGCACTTGTAACGGTACAACACGCAGTATTTGGCTTGTTCATGCCGTTTTGTGTGCTTTCACAACAATTTACCTATCGCAGTTTCGTACTCGCAATAAAACAACACTATCTCGTTAGATGACGTCGTTTTTGGTGGTTTCACGACGCTACCTAGCTTAAACTAACATAACCTAACATAACCTTCGCACTTCTATCGTTAGAAAACGTTTTACTCGCTACTTTACATTGCTTTCTACAACATTACGACGGTTTCAAGCGCTTTCACATTAGATATCGCAGTTCCCAACTTGTAAAGGTGAAAAACACTGCATCTCACTAAGTGACATTGTTTTTTGCGGTTTTACGACGGTTCATACCTTAACCTAACGTAACCTAACCTAACCTAACCCAACCTAACCTAACATAACCTAACCTAACCTAATCTAACCTAACCTAACCTAACCAAACCTAACCTAAGGTAACCTAACCTAACCTAACCTAACCTAACCTAACCTAACGACGTTTGCAAGCGCTTTCACATTAGATATCGCAGTTCCCGACTTGTAATGGTGAAAAACACTGCATCTCACTAAGTGACATTGTTTAGTGCGGTTTTACGACGGTTCATATCTTAACCTAACCTAACTTTCGTACTTGTATTGAAAAACGCTCTATTACACTGTTTCGTACACAATTACGATATTTGCATAACCTCACAGTTTTTCACCATTTTATTGCAGTACAGAACGCTGTATCTCGCTAAATGACATTGTTCTTTAAGGTTTCACGATGCTTGCATGCGCTTTAACGAGAATATCACAATATAGCAGTTTCGCACTTGTAACGGTAGAACACGCAGTATTTGGCTTGTTCATGCCGTTTTGTGTGCTTTCACAACATTTCACCTATCGCAGTTTAATACTCGCAATAAAACAACACTATCTCTTTAGATGACGTCGTTTTTGGTAGTTTCACGACGCTACCTAGCCTAAACTAACCTAACCTAACCTAACCTTCGCACTTCTATTGTTAGAAAACGTTTTACTCGCAACTTTACAATGTTTTCTACAAGATTACGATGGTTTCATGCGCTTTCACATTAGATATCGTAGTTCCCGACTTGTAATGTTGAAAAACACTACATCTCACTAAGTGACATTGTTTAGTGCGGTTTTACGGCGGTTCATATCTTAACCTAACCTAACATTCGTACTTGTATTGAAAAACGCTCTATTACACTGTTTCGTTCACAATTACGATATTTGCATAACCTCACAGTTTTTCACCAACTTATTGCAGTACAGAACGCTGTATCTCACTAAATGACATTGTTCTTTAACGTTTCACGATACTTGCATGCGCTTTACCGAGAATGTCACAACATAGCAGTTTCGCACTTGTAACGGTACAACACGCAGTATTTGGCTTGTTCATGCCGTTTTGTGTGCTTTCACAACATTTTACCTATCGCAGTTTCGTACTCGCAATAAAACAACACTATCTCGTTAGATGACGTCGTTTTTGGTGGTTTCACGACGCTACCTAATTTAAACTAACATAACTCAACCTAACATAACCTTCGCACTTCTATCGTTAGAAAACGTTTTACTCGCTACTTTACATTGCTTTCTACAACATTACGACGGTTTCAAGCGCTCTCACATTAGATATCGCAGTTCCTAACTTGTAAAGGTGAAAAACACTGCATCTCACTAAGTGACATTGTTTAATGCGGTTTTACGATGGTTGATATGTCAACCTAACCTAACATTCGTACTTGTATTGAAAAACGCTCTATTACACTGTTTCGTTCACAATTACGATATTTGCATAACCTCACAGTTTTTCACCAACTTATTGCAGTACAGAACGCTGTATCTCGCTAAATGACATCGTTCTTTAAGGTTTCACGATGCTTGCATGCGCTTTAACGAGAATATCACATTATAGCAGTTTCGCACTTGTAACGGTACAACACGCAGTATCTGGCTTGTTCAAGCCGTTTTGTGTACTTTCACAACATTTCACCTATTGCAGTTTCGTACATGCAATAAAACAACACTATCTCGTTAGATGACGTCCTTTTTGGTGGTCTCACGACGCTACATAGCTTAAACTAACATAACTCAAGCTAACCTTCGCACTTCTATCGTTAGAAAACGTTTTACTCGCAACTTTACAATGTTTTCTACAAGATTACGACGGTTTCATGTGCTTTCACATTAGATATCGTAGTTCCCGACTTGTAATGTTGAAAAACACTACATCTCACTAAGTGACATTGTTTAATGCGGTTTTACGACGGTTGATATCTCAACCTAACCTAACATTTGCACTTGTATCTAAATACGCTCAATTACACTGTTTCGTTCACAATTACGATATTTGCTTGACCTCACAGTTTCTCAGCAACTTATTACAGTACAGAACGCTGTATCTCGCTAAATGACATCGTTCTTTAAGGTTTCACGATCCTTGCATGCGCTTTAACGAGAATATCACAATAAAGCAGTTTCGCACTTGTAACGGCACAAGACGCAGTATCTGGCTAGTTCATGCCATTTTGTGTGCTTTCCCAATATTTCACCTATCGCAGTTTCGTACTCGCAATAAAACAACACTATCTCGTTTGATGACATCGTTTTTGGTGGCTTCACGACGCTACCTAGCTCAAACTAACCGAACCTTCGCACTTCTATCGTTAGAAAACGTTTTATTCGCTACTTTACAATGTTTTCTACAAGATTACGACGGTTTCATGCGCTTTCACATTAGATATCGCAGTTCCCGACTTTTAATGGTGAAAAACACTGCATCTCACTAATTGACATTGTTTAATGCGGTTTTACGACGGTTCATACCTTAACCTAACGTAACCTAACCTAACCTAACCTTACCAAACCTAACCTAACCTAACCTAACCCAACCCAACCCAACCTAACCTAACCTAACCTAACCTAAACTAACCTAACCTAACCCAACCTAACCTAACCTAACCCAACCTAACCCAACCCAACCTAACCTAACCTAAGCTAACCAAACCAAACCTAACCAAACCTAACCTAACCTAACTTAACCTAACCTAACGTAACCTAACCTAACCTAACCTATTCTAACGTAACCTAACCTTACCTGACCTAACCTAACCTAACGTAACCTAACCTAACCTAACATAACCTAACGTAACCTAACCTAACCTAACCTAACCTAACGTAACCTAACCTAACCTAACCCAGCCTAACCCAACCCAACCCAACAACACCCAACCCAACCTAACCTAACCTAACCTTACCTAACCTAACCAAATTATCCTTACCTAACCTAACCTAACGTAACCTAACCTAACCTAACCTAACCTAACGTAACCTAACCTAACCTAACCTAACCTAACCCAACCTAACCTAACCTAACCTAACCTAACCCAACTCAACCCAACCTAACCTAATCTAACCTAACCTAACCTAACCTAACCTAACAAAACCTAACCTAACCTAACCTAACCTAACCCAACCCAACCCAACCTAACCTAACCTAAGCTAACCAAACCAAACCTAACCAAACCTAACCTAACCTAACTTAACCTAACCTAACGTAACCTAACCTAACCTAACCTATTCTAACGTAACCTAACCTTACCTAACCTAACCTAACCTAACGTAACCTAACCTAACCTAACCTAACCTAACCCAACCTAACCTAACCTAACCTAACCTAACCCAACTCAACCCAACCTAACCTAATCTAACCTAACCTAACCTAACCTAACCTAACAAAACCTAACCTAACCTAACCTAACCTAACCCAACCCAACCCAACCTAACCTAACCTAAGCTAACCAAACCAAACCTAACCAAACCTAACCTAACCTAACTTAACCTAACCTAACGTAACCTAACCTAACCTAACCTATTCTAACGTAACCTAACCTTACCTGACCTAACCTAACCTAACGTAACCTAACCTAACCTAACATAACCTAACCTAACCTAACCTAACCTAACCTAACGTAACCTAACCTAACCTAACCCAGCCTAACCCAACCCAACCCAACCCAACAACACCCAACCCAACCTAACCTAACCTAACCTTACCTAACCTAACCAAATTATCCTTACCTAACCTAACCTAACGTAACCTAACCTAACCTAACCTAACCTAACGTAACCTAACCTAACCTAACCTAACCCAACCTAACCTAACCTAACCTAACCTAACCCAACTCAACCCAACCTAACCTAATCTAACCTAACCTAACCTAACCTAACCTAACCTAACCTAACCTAACGACGTTTGCAAGCGCTTTCACATTAGATATCGCAGTTCCCGACTTGTAATGGTGAAAAACACTGCATCTCACTAAGTGACATTGTTTAGTGCGGTTTTACGACGGTTCATATCTTAACCTAACCTAACTTTCGTACTTGTATTGAAAAACGCTCTATTACACTGTTTCGTACACAATTACGATATTTGCATAACCTCACAGTTTTTCACCATTTTATTGCAGTACAGAACGCTGTATCTCGCTAAATGACATTGTTCTTTAAGGTTTCACGATGCTTGCATGCGCTTTAACGAGAATATCACAATATAGCAGTTTCGCACTTGTAACGGTAGAACACGCAGTATTTGGCTTGTTCATGCCGTTTTGTGTGCTTTCACAACATTTCACCTATCGCAGTTTAATACTCGCAATAAAACAACACTATCTCTTTAGATGACGTCGTTTTTGGTAGTTTCACGACGCTACCTAGCCTAAACTAACCTAACCTAACCTAACCTTCGCACTTCTATTGTTAGAAAACGTTTTACTCGCAACTTTACAATGTTTTCTACAAGATTACGATGGTTTCATGCGCTTTCACATTAGATATCGTAGTTCCCGACTTGTAATGTTGAAAAACACTACATCTCACTAAGTGACATTGTTTAATGCGGTTTTACGATGGTTGATATGTCAACCTAACCTAACATTCGCACTTGTATCTAAAGACGCTCAATTACACTGTTTCGTTCACAATTACGATATTTGCTTGACCTCACAGTTTCTCACCAACTTATTACAGTACAGAACGCTGTATCTCGCTAAATGACATCGTTCTTTAAGGTTTCACGATACTTGCATGCGCTTTACCGAGAATGTCACAACATAGCAGTTTCGCACTTGTAACGGTACAACACGCAGTATTTGGCTTGTTCATGCCGTTTTGTGTGCTTTCACAACATTTTACCTATCGCAGTTTCGTACTCGCAATAAAACAACACTATCTCGTTAGATGACGTCGTTTTTGGTGGTTTCACGACGCTACCTAGCTTAAACTAACATAACCTAACATAACCTTCGCACTTCTATCGTTAGAAAACGTTTTACTCGCTACTTTACATTGCTTTCTACAACATTACGACGGTTTCAAGCGCTTTCACATTAGATATCGCAGTTCCCAACTTGTAAAGGTGAAAAACACTGCATCTCACTAAGTGACATTGTTTTTTGCGGTTTTACGACGGTTCATACCTTAACCTAACGTAACCTAACCTAACCTAACCCAACCTAACCTAACCTAACCTAACCTAACCTAACCTAATCTAACCTAACCTAACCTAACCAAACCTAACCTAACGTAACCTAACCTAACCTAACCTAACCTAACCTAACCTAACGACGTTTGCAAGCGCTTTCACATTAGATATCGCAGTTCCCGACTTGTAATGGTGAAAAACACTGCATCTCACTAAGTGACATTGTTTAGTGCGGTTTTACGACGGTTCATATCTTAACCTAACCTAACTTTCGTACTTGTATTGAAAAACGCTCTATTACACTGTTTCGTACACAATTACGATATTTGCATAACCTCACAGTTTTTCACCATTTTATTGCAGTACAGAACGCTGTATCTCGCTAAATGACATTGTTCTTTAAGGTTTCACGATGCTTGCATGCGCTTTAACGAGAATATCACAATATAGCAGTTTCGCACTTGTAACGGTAGAACACGCAGTATTTGGCTTGTTCATGCCGTTTTGTGTGCTTTCACAACATTTCACCTATCGCAGTTTAATACTCGCAATAAAACAACACTATCTCTTTAGATGACGTCGTTTTTGGTAGTTTCACGACGCTACCTAGCCTAAACTAACCTAACCTAACCTAACCTTCGCACTTCTATCGTTAGAAAACGTTTTACTCGCAACTTTACAATGTTTTCTACAAGATTACGATGGTTTCATGCGCTTTCACATTAGATATCGTAGTTCCCGACTTGTAATGTTGAAAAACACTACATCTCACTAAGTGACATTGTTTAATGCGGTTTTACGATGGTTGATATGTCAACCTAACCTAACATTCGCACTTGTATCTAAAGACGCTCAATTACACTGTTTCGTTCACAATTACGATATTTGCTTGACCTCACAGTTTCTCACCAACTTATTACAGTACAGAACGCTGTATCTCGCTAAATGACCTCGTTCTTTAAGGTTTCACGATACTTGCATGCGCTTTACCGAGAATGTCACAACATAGCAGTTTCGCACTTGTAACGGTACAACACGCAGTATTTGGCTTGTTCATGCCGTTTTGTGTGCTTTCACAACATTTTACCTATCGCAGTTTCGTACTCGCAATAAAACAACACTATCTCGTTAGATGACGTCGTTTTTGGTGGTTTCACGACGCTACCTAGCTTAAACTAACATAACTCAACCTAACATAACCTTCGCACTTCTATCGTTAGAAAACGTTTTACTCGCTACTTTACATTGCTTTCTACAACATTACGACGGTTTCAAGCGCTCTCACATTAGATATCGCAGTTCCCAACTTGTAAAGGTGAAAAACACTGCATCTCACTAAGTGACATTGTTTATTGCGGTTTTACGACGGTTCATACCTTAACCTAACGTAACCTAACCTAACCTAACCCAACCTAACCTAACATAACCTAACCTAACCTAACCAAACCTAACTAATGTAACCTAACCTAACCTAACCTAACCTAACCTAACCTAACCTAACCTAACGACATTTGCAAGCGCTTTCACATTAGATATCGCAGTTCCCGACATGTAATGGTGAAAAACACTGCATCTCACTAAGTGACATTGTTTAATGCGGTTTTACGACGGTTCATATCTTAACCTAACCTAACATTCGTACTTGTATTGAAAAACGCTCTATTACACTGTTTCGTTCACAATTACGATATTTGCATAACCTCACAGTTTTTCACCAACTTATTGCAGTACAGAACGCTGTATCTCGCTAAATGACATTGTTCTTTAAGGTTTCACGATGCTTGCTTGCGCTTTAACGAGAGTATCACAATATAGCACTTTCGCACTTGTAACGGTAGAACACGCAGTATTTGGCTTGTTCATGCCGTTTTGTGTGCTTTTACATTTCACCTATCGCAGTTTAATACTCGCTATAAAACAACACTATCTCGTTAGATGACGTCGTTTTTGGTAGTTTCACGACGCTACCTAGCTTAAACTAACCTAACCTAACCTAACCTTCGCACTTCTATCGTTAGAAAACGTTTTACTCGCAACTTTACAATGCTTTCTACAAGATTACGACGGTTTCATGCGCTTTCACATTAGATATCGTAGTTCCCGACTTGTAATGTTGAAAAACACTACATCTCACTAAGTGACATTGTTTAATGCGGTTTTACGACGGTTGATATGTCAACCTAACCTAACATTCGCACTTGTATCTAAAGACGCTCATTTACACTGTTTCGTTCACAATTACGATATTTGCTTGACCTCACAGTTTCTCACCAACTTATTACAGTACAGAACGCTGTATCTCGCTAAATGACATCGTTCTTTAAGGTTTCACGATACTTGCATGCGCTTTACCGAGAATGTCACAACATAGCAGTTTCGCACTTGTAACGGTACAACACGCAGTATTTGGCTTGTTCATGCCGTTTTGTATGCTTTCACAACATTTTACCTATCGCAGTTTCGTACTCGCAATAAAACAACACTATCTCGTTAGATGACGTCGTTTTTGGTAGTTTCACGACGCTACCTAGCTTAAACTAACATAACTCAACCTAACATAACCTTCGCACTTCTATCGTTAGAAAACGTTTTACTCGCTACTTTACATTCTTTCTACAACATTACGACGGTTTCAAGCGCTTTCACATTAGATATCACAGTTCCCAACTTGTAAAGGTGAAAAACACTGCATCTCACTAAGTGACATTGTATAATGCGGTTTTACGACGGTTCATACCTTAACCTAACGTAACCTAACCTAACCTAACCTTACCAAACCTAACCTAACCTAACCTAACCCAACCCAACCCAACCTAACCTAACCTAACCTAACCTAAACTAACCTAACCCAACCTAACCTAACCTAACCTAACCTAACCCAACCCAACCCAACCCAACCTAACCTAACCTAAGCTAACCTAACCAAACCTAACCAAACCTAACCAAACCTAACCTAACCTAACTTAACCTAACCTAACGTAACCTAACCTAACCTATTCTAACGTAACCTAACCTTACCTGACCTAACCTAACCTAACGTAACCTAACCTAACCTAACCCAACCTAACGTCACCTAACCTAACCTAACCTAACGTAACCTAACCTAACCTAACCCAACCTAACCCAACCCAACCCAACAACACCCAACCCAACAACACCCAACCCAACAACACCCAACCCAACCTAACCTAACCTAACCTTACCTAACCTAACCAAATTATCCTTACCTAACCTAACCTAACCTAACGTAACCTAACCTAACCTAACCTAACGTAACCTAACCTAACCTAACGTAACCTAACCTAACCTAACCTAACCTAACCCAACCTAACCTAACCTAACCTAACCTAACCCAACTCAACCCAACCTAACCTAATCTAACCTAACCTAACCTAACCTAACAAAACCTAACCTAACCTAACCTAACGACGGTTGCAAGCGCTTTCACATTAGATATCGCAGTTCCCGACTTTTAATGGTGAAAAACACTGCATCTCACTAATTGACATTGTTTAATGCGGTTTTACGACGGTTCATATCTTAACCTAACCTAACATTCGCACTTGTATCTAAAAACGCTTTATTACACTGTTTTGTTCACAATTACGATATTTGCATAACCTCACAGTTTTTCACCAACTTATTGCAGTACAGAACGTTGTATCTCGCTAAATGACATATTTCTTTAAGGTTTCACGATGCTTGCATGCGCTTTAACGAGAATATCACAATATAGCAGTTTCGCACTTGTAACGGTAGAACACGCAGTATTTGGCTTGTTCATGCCGTTTTGTGTGCTTTCACAACATTTCACCTATCGCAGTTTAATACTCGCTATAAAACAACACTATCTCTTTAGATGACGTCGTTTTTGGTAGTTTCACGACGCTACCTAGCCTAAACTAACCTAACCTAACCTAACCTTCGCACTTCTATTGTTAGAAAACGTTTTACTCGCAACTTTACAATGTTTTCTACAAGATTACGATGGTTTCATGCGCTTTCACATTAGATATCGTAGTTCCCGACTTGTAATGTTGAAAAACACTACATCTCACTAAGTGACATTGTTTAGTGCGGTTTTACGGCGGTTCATATCTTAACCTAACCTAACATTCGTACTTGTATTGAAAAACGCTCTATTACACTGTTTCGTTCACAATTACGATATTTGCATAACCTCACAGTTTTTCACCAACTTATTGCAGTACAGAACGCTGTATCTCACTAAATGACATTGTTCTTTAACGTTTCACGATACTTGCATGCGCTTTACCGAGAATGTCACAACATAGCAGTTTCGCACTTGTAACGGTACAACACGCAGTATTTGGCTTGTTCATGCCGTTTTGTGTGCTTTCACAACATTTTACCTATCGCAGTTTCGTACTCGCAATAAAACAACACTATCTCGTTAGATGACGTCGTTTTTGGTGGTTTCACGACGCTACCTAATTTAAACTAACATAACTCAACCTAACATAACCTTCGCACTTCTATCGTTAGAAAACGTTTTACTCGCTACTTTACATTGCTTTCTACAACATTACGACGGTTTCAAGCGCTCTCACATTAGATATCGCAGTTCCTAACTTGTAAAGGTGAAAAACACTGCATCTCACTAAGTGACATTGTTTAATGCGGTTTTACGATGGTTGATATGTCAACCTAACCTAACATTCGTACTTGTATTGAAAAACGCTCTATTACACTGTTTCGTTCACAATTACGATATTTGCATAACCTCACAGTTTTTCACCAACTTATTGCAGTACAGAACGCTGTATCTCGCTAAATGACATCGTTCTTTAAGGTTTCACGATGCTTGCATGCGCTTTAACGAGAATATCACATTATAGCAGTTTCGCACTTGTAACGGTACAACACGCAGTATCTGGCTTGTTCAAGCCGTTTTGTGTACTTTCACAACATTTCACCTATTGCAGTTTCGTACATGCAATAAAACAACACTATCTCGTTAGATGACGTCCTTTTTGGTGGTCTCACGACGCTACATAGCTTAAACTAACATAACTCAAGCTAACCTTCGCACTTCTATCGTTAGAAAACGTTTTACTCGCAACTTTACAATGTTTTCTACAAGATTACGACGGTTTCATGTGCTTTCACATTAGATATCGTAGTTCCCGACTTGTAATGTTGAAAAACACTACATCTCACTAAGTGACATTGTTTAATGCGGTTTTACGACGGTTGATATCTCAACCTAACCTAACATTTGCACTTGTATCTAAATACGCTCAATTACACTGTTTCGTTCACAATTACGATATTTGCTTGACCTCACAGTTTCTCACCAACTTATTACAGTACAGAACGCTGTATCTCGCTAAATGACATCGTTCTTTAAGGTTTCACGATCCTTGCATGCGCTTTAACGAGAATATCACAATAAAGCAGTTTCGCACTTGTAACGGCACAAGACGCAGTATCTGGCTAGTTCATGCCATTTTGTGTGCTTTCCCAATATTTCACCTATCGCAGTTTCGTACTCGCAATAAAACAACACTATCTCGTTTGATGACATCGTTTTTGGTGGCTTCACGACGCTACCTAGCTCAAACTAACCGAACCTTCGCACTTCTATCGTTAGAAAACGTTTTATTCGCTACTTTACAATGTTTTCTACAAGATTACGACGGTTTCATGCGCTTTCACATTAGATATCGCAGTTCCCGACTTTTAATGGTGAAAAACACTGCATCTCACTAATTGACATTGTTTAATGCGGTTTTACGACGGTTCATACCTTAACCTAACGTAACCTAACCTAACCTAACCTTACCAAACCTAACCTAACCTAACCTAACCCAACCCAACCCAACCTAACCTAACCTAACCTAACCTAAACTAACCTAACCTAACCCAACCTAACCTAACCTAACCCAACCTAACCCAACCCAACCTAACCTAACCTAAGCTAACCAAACCAAACCTAACCAAACCTAACCTAACCTAACTTAACCTAACCTAACGTAACCTAACCTAACCTAACCTATTCTAACGTAACCTAACCTTACCTGACCTAACCTAACCTAACGTAACCTAACCTAACCTAACATAACCTAACGTAACCTAACCTAACCTAACCTAACCTAACGTAACCTAACCTAACCTAACCCAGCCTAACCCAACCCAACCCAACAACACCCAACCCAACCTAACCTAACCTAACCTTACCTAACCTAACCAAATTATCCTTACCTAACCTAACCTAACGTAACCTAACCTAACCTAACCTAACGTAACCTAACCTAACCTAACCTAACCTAACCCAACCTAACCTAACCTAACCTAACCTAACCCAACTCAACCCAACCTAACCTAATCTAACCTAACCTAACCTAACCTAACCTAACAAAACCTAACCTAACCTAACCTAACCTAACCCAACCCAACCCAACCTAACCTAACCTAAGCTAACCAAACCAAACCTAACCAAACCTAACCTAACCTAACTTAACCTAACCTAACGTAACCTAACCTAACCTAACCTATTCTAACGTAACCTAACCTTACCTGACCTAACCTAACCTAACGTAACCTAACCTAACCTAACATAACCTAACCTAACCTAACCTAACCTAACCTAACGTAACCTAACCTAACCTAACCCAGCCTAACCCAACCCAACCCAACCCAACAACACCCAACCCAACCTAACCTAACCTAACCTTACCTAACCTAACCAAATTATCCTTACCTAACCTAACCTAACGTAACCTAACCTAACCTAACCTAACCTAACGTAACCTAACCTAACCTAACCTAACCTAACCCAACCTAACCTAACCTAACCTAACCTAACCCAACTCAACCCAACCTAACCTAATCTAACCTAACCTAACCTAACCTAACCTAACCTAACCTAACCTAACGACGTTTGCAAGCGCTTTCACATTAGATATCGCAGTTCCCGACTTGTAATGGTGAAAAACACTGCATCTCACTAAGTGACATTGTTTAGTGCGGTTTTACGACGGTTCATATCTTAACCTAACCTAACTTTCGTACTTGTATTGAAAAACGCTCTATTACACTGTTTCGTACACAATTACGATATTTGCATAACCTCACAGTTTTTCACCATTTTATTGCAGTACAGAACGCTGTATCTCGCTAAATGACATTGTTCTTTAAGGTTTCACGATGCTTGCATGCGCTTTAACGAGAATATCACAATATAGCAGTTTCGCACTTGTAACGGTAGAACACGCAGTATTTGGCTTGTTCATGCCGTTTTGTGTGCTTTCACAACATTTCACCTATCGCAGTTTAATACTCGCAATAAAACAACACTATCTCTTTAGATGACGTCGTTTTTGGTAGTTTCACGACGCTACCTAGCCTAAACTAACCTAACCTAACCTAACCTTCGCACTTCTATTGTTAGAAAACGTTTTACTCGCAACTTTACAATGTTTTCTACAAGATTACGATGGTTTCATGCGCTTTCACATTAGATATCGTAGTTCCCGACTTGTAATGTTGAAAAACACTACATCTCACTAAGTGACATTGTTTAATGCGGTTTTACGATGGTTGATATGTCAACCTAACCTAACATTCGCACTTGTATCTAAAGACGCTCAATTACACTGTTTCGTTCACAATTACGATATTTGCTTGACCTCACAGTTTCTCACCAACTTATTACAGTACAGAACGCTGTATCTCGCTAAATGACATCGTTCTTTAAGGTTTCACGATACTTGCATGCGCTTTACCGAGAATGTCACAACATAGCAGTTTCGCACTTGTAACGGTACAACACGCAGTATTTGGCTTGTTCATGCCGTTTTGTGTGCTTTCACAACATTTTACCTATCGCAGTTTCGTACTCGCAATAAAACAACACTATCTCGTTAGATGACGTCGTTTTTGGTGGTTTCACGACGCTACCTAGCTTAAACTAACATAACCTAACATAACCTTCGCACTTCTATCGTTAGAAAACGTTTTACTCGCTACTTTACATTGCTTTCTACAACATTACGACGGTTTCAAGCGCTTTCACATTAGATATCGCAGTTCCCAACTTGTAAAGGTGAAAAACACTGCATCTCACTAAGTGACATTGTTTTTTGCGGTTTTACGACGGTTCATACCTTAACCTAACGTAACCTAACCTAACCTAACCCAACCTAACCTAACCTAACCTAACCTAACCTAACCTAATCTAACCTAACCTAACCTAACCAAACCTAACCTAACGTAACCTAACCTAACCTAACCTAACCTAACCTAACCTAACGACGTTTGCAAGCGCTTTCACATTAGATATCGCAGTTCCCGACTTGTAATGGTGAAAAACACTGCATCTCACTAAGTGACATTGTTTAGTGCGGTTTTACGACGGTTCATATCTTAACCTAACCTAACTTTCGTACTTGTATTGAAAAACGCTCTATTACACTGTTTCGTACACAATTACGATATTTGCATAACCTCACAGTTTTTCACCATTTTATTGCAGTACAGAACGCTGTATCTCGCTAAATGACATTGTTCTTTAAGGTTTCACGATGCTTGCATGCGCTTTAACGAGAATATCACAATATAGCAGTTTCGCACTTGTAACGGTAGAACACGCAGTATTTGGCTTGTTCATGCCGTTTTGTGTGCTTTCACAACATTTCACCTATCGCAGTTTAATACTCGCAATAAAACAACACTATCTCTTTAGATGACGTCGTTTTTGGTAGTTTCACGACGCTACCTAGCCTAAACTAACCTAACCTAACCTAACCTTCGCACTTCTATCGTTAGAAAACGTTTTACTCGCAACTTTACAATGTTTTCTACAAGATTACGATGGTTTCATGCGCTTTCACATTAGATATCGTAGTTCCCGACTTGTAATGTTGAAAAACACTACATCTCACTAAGTGACATTGTTTAATGCGGTTTTACGATGGTTGATATGTCAACCTAACCTAACATTCGCACTTGTATCTAAAGACGCTCAATTACACTGTTTCGTTCACAATTACGATATTTGCTTGACCTCACAGTTTCTCACCAACTTATTACAGTACAGAACGCTGTATCTCGCTAAATGACCTCGTTCTTTAAGGTTTCACGATACTTGCATGCGCTTTACCGAGAATGTCACAACATAGCAGTTTCGCACTTGTAACGGTACAACACGCAGTATTTGGCTTGTTCATGCCGTTTTGTGTGCTTTCACAACATTTTACCTATCGCAGTTTCGTACTCGCAATAAAACAACACTATCTCGTTAGATGACGTCGTTTTTGGTGGTTTCACGACGCTACCTAGCTTAAACTAACATAACTCAACCTAACATAACCTTCGCACTTCTATCGTTAGAAAACGTTTTACTCGCTACTTTACATTGCTTTCTACAACATTACGACGGTTTCAAGCGCTCTCACATTAGATATCGCAGTTCCCAACTTGTAAAGGTGAAAAACACTGCATCTCACTAAGTGACATTGTTTATTGCGGTTTTACGACGGTTCATACCTTAACCTAACGTAACCTAACCTAACCTAACCCAACCTAACCTAACATAACCTAACCTAACCTAACCAAACCTAACTAATGTAACCTAACCTAACCTAACCTAACCTAACCTAACCTAACCTAACCTAACGACATTTGCAAGCGCTTTCACATTAGATATCGCAGTTCCCGACATGTAATGGTGAAAAACACTGCATCTCACTAAGTGACATTGTTTAATGCGGTTTTACGACGGTTCATATCTTAACCTAACCTAACATTCGTACTTGTATTGAAAAACGCTCTATTACACTGTTTCGTTCACAATTACGATATTTGCATAACCTCACAGTTTTTCACCAACTTATTGCAGTACAGAACGCTGTATCTCGCTAAATGACATTGTTCTTTAAGGTTTCACGATGCTTGCTTGCGCTTTAACGAGAGTATCACAATATAGCACTTTCGCACTTGTAACGGTAGAACACGCAGTATTTGGCTTGTTCATGCCGTTTTGTGTGCTTTTACATTTCACCTATCGCAGTTTAATACTCGCTATAAAACAACACTATCTCGTTAGATGACGTCGTTTTTGGTAGTTTCACGACGCTACCTAGCTTAAACTAACCTAACCTAACCTAACCTTCGCACTTCTATCGTTAGAAAACGTTTTACTCGCAACTTTACAATGCTTTCTACAAGATTACGACGGTTTCATGCGCTTTCACATTAGATATCGTAGTTCCCGACTTGTAATGTTGAAAAACACTACATCTCACTAAGTGACATTGTTTAATGCGGTTTTACGACGGTTGATATGTCAACCTAACCTAACATTCGCACTTGTATCTAAAGACGCTCATTTACACTGTTTCGTTCACAATTACGATATTTGCTTGACCTCACAGTTTCTCACCAACTTATTACAGTACAGAACGCTGTATCTCGCTAAATGACATCGTTCTTTAAGGTTTCACGATACTTGCATGCGCTTTACCGAGAATGTCACAACATAGCAGTTTCGCACTTGTAACGGTACAACACGCAGTATTTGGCTTGTTCATGCCGTTTTGTATGCTTTCACAACATTTTACCTATCGCAGTTTCGTACTCGCAATAAAACAACACTATCTCGTTAGATGACGTCGTTTTTGGTAGTTTCACGACGCTACCTAGCTTAAACTAACATAACTCAACCTAACATAACCTTCGCACTTCTATCGTTAGAAAACGTTTTACTCGCTACTTTACATTCTTTCTACAACATTACGACGGTTTCAAGCGCTTTCACATTAGATATCACAGTTCCCAACTTGTAAAGGTGAAAAACACTGCATCTCACTAAGTGACATTGTATAATGCGGTTTTACGACGGTTCATACCTTAACCTAACGTAACCTAACCTAACCTAACCTTACCAAACCTAACCTAACCTAACCTAACCCAACCCAACCCAACCTAACCTAACCTAACCTAACCTAAACTAACCTAACCCAACCTAACCTAACCTAACCTAACCCAACCCAACCCAACCCAACCTAACCTAACCTAAGCTAACCTAACCAAACCTAACCAAACCTAACCAAACCTAACCTAACCTAACTTAACCTAACCTAACGTAACCTAACCTAACCTATTCTAACGTAACCTAACCTTACCTGACCTAACCTAACCTAACGTAACCTAACCTAACCTAACCCAACCTAACGTCACCTAACCTAACCTAACCTAACGTAACCTAACCTAACCTAACCCAACCTAACCCAACCCAACCCAACAACACCCAACCCAACAACACCCAACCCAACAACACCCAACCCAACCTAACCTAACCTAACCTTACCTAACCTAACCAAATTATCCTTACCTAACCTAACCTAACCTAACGTAACCTAACCTAACCTAACCTAACGTAACCTAACCTAACCTAACGTAACCTAACCTAACCTAACCTAACCTAACCCAACCTAACCTAACCTAACCTAACCTAACCCAACTCAACCCAACCTAACCTAATCTAACCTAACCTAACCTAACCTAACAAAACCTAACCTAACCTAACCTAACGACGGTTGCAAGCGCTTTCACATTAGATATCGCAGTTCCCGACTTTTAATGGTGAAAAACACTGCATCTCACTAATTGACATTGTTTAATGCGGTTTTACGACGGTTCATATCTTAACCTAACCTAACATTCGCACTTGTATCTAAAAACGCTTTATTACACTGTTTTGTTCACAATTACGATATTTGCATAACCTCACAGTTTTTCACCAACTTATTGCAGTACAGAACGTTGTATCTCGCTAAATGACATATTTCTTTAAGGTTTCACGATGCTTGCATGCGCTTTAACGAGAATATCACAATATAGCAGTTTCGCACTTGTAACGGTAGAACACGCAGTATTTGGCTTGTTCATGCCGTTTTGTGTGCTTTCACAACATTTCACCTATCGCAGTTTAATACTCGCTATAAAACAACACTATCTCGTTAGATGACGTCGTTTTTGGTAGTTTCACGACGCTACCTAGCTTAAACTAACCTAACCTAACCTAACCTTCGCACTTCTATCGTTAGAAAACGTTTTACTCGCAACTTTACAATGTTTTCTACAAGATTACGACGGTTTCATGCGCTTTCACATTAGATATCGTAGTTCCCGACTTGTAATGTTGAAAAACACTACATCTCACTAAGTGACATTGTTTAATGCGGTTTTACGACGGTTGATATGTCAACCTTACCTAACATTCGCACTTGTATCTAAAGACGCTCAATTACACTGTTTCGTTCACAATTACGATATTTGCTTGACCTCACAGTTTCTCACCAACTTATTACAGTACAGAACGCTGTATCTCGCTAAATGACATCGTTCTTTAAGGTTTCACGATACTTGCATGCGCTTTACCGAGAATGTCAAAACATAGCAGTTTCGCACTTGTAACGGTACAACACGCAGTATTTGGCTTGTTCATGCCGTTTTGTGTGCTTTCACAACATTTTACCTATCGCAGTTTCGTACTCGCAATAAAACAACACTATCTCGTTAGATGACGTCGTTTTTGGTGGTTTCACGACGCTACCTAGCTTAAACTAACATAACCTAACATAACCTTCGCACTTCTATCGTTAGAAAACGTTTTACTCGCTACTTTACATTGCTTTCTACAACATTACGACGGTTTCAAGCGCTTTCACATTAGATATCGCAGTTCCCAACTTGTAAAGGTGAAAAACACTGCATCTCACTAAGTGACATTGTTTTTTGCGGTTTTACGACGGTTCATACCTTAACCTAACGTAACCTAACCTAACCTAACCCAACCTAACCTAACATAACCTAACCTAACCTAATCTAACCTAACCTAACCTAACCAAACCTAACCTAACGGAACCTAACCTAACCTAACCTAACCTAACCTAACCTAACGACGTTTGCAAGCGCTTTCACATTAGATATCGCAGTTCCCGACTTGTAATGGTGAAAAACACTGCATCTCACTAAGTGACATTGTTTAGTGCGGTTTTACGACGGTTCATATCTTAACCTAACCTAACATTCGTACTTGTATTGAAAAACGCTCTATTACACTGTTTCGTTCACAATTACGATATTTGCATAACCTCACAGTTTCTCACCAACTTATTACAGTACAGAACGCTGTATCTCGCTAAATGACATCGTTCTTTAAGGTTTCACGATACTTGCATGCGCTTTACCGAGAATGTCAAAACATAGCAGTTTCGCACTTGTAACGGTACAACACGCAGTATTTGGCTTGTTCATGCCGTTTTGTGTGCTTTCACAACATTTTACCTATCGCAGTTTCGTACTCGCAATAAAACAACACTATCTCGTTAGATGACGTCGTTTTTGGTGGTTTCACGACGCTACCTAGCTTAAACTAACATAACTCAACCTAACATAACCTTCGCACTTCTATCGTTAGAAAACGTTTTACTCGCTACTTTACATTGCTTTCTACAACATTACGACGGTTTCAAGCGCTCTCACATTAGATATCGCAGTTCCCAACTTGTAAAGGTGAAAAACACTGCATCTCACTAAGTGACATTGTTTATTGCGGTTTTACGACGGTTAATACCTTAACCTAACGTAACCTAACCTAACCTAACCCAACCTAACCTAACCAAACCTAACTAATGTAACCTAACCTAACCTAACCTAACCTAACGACATTTGCAAGCGCTTTCACATTAGATATCGCAGTTCCCGACTTGTAATGGTGAAAAACACTGCATCTCACTAAGTGACATAGTTTATTGCGGTTTTACGACGGTTCATATCTTAACCTAACCTAACATTCGTACTTGTATTGAAAAACGCTCTATTACACTGTTTCGTTCACAATTACGATATTTGCATAACCTCACAGTTTTTCACCAACTTATTATTGCAGTACAGAACGCTGTATCTCGCTAAATGACATTGTTCTTTAAGGTTTCACGATGCTTGCTTGCGCTTTAACGAGAGTATCACAATATAGCACTTTCGCACTTGTAACGGTAGAACACGCAGTATTTGGCTTGTTCATGCCGTTTTGTGTGCTTTCACATTTCACCTATCCCAGTTTAATACTCGCTATAAAACAACACTATCTCGTTAGATGACGTCGTTTTTGGTAGTTTCACGACGCTACCTAGCTTAAACTAACCTAACCTAACCTAACCTTCGCACTTCTATCGTTAGAAAACGTTTTACTCGCAACTTTACAATGTTTTCTACAAGATTACGACGGTTTCATGCGCTTTCACATTAGATATCGTAGTTCCCGACTTGTAAAGGTGAAAAACACTGCATCTCACTAAGTGACATTGTTTATTGCGGTTTTACGACGGTTCATACCTTAACCTAACGTAACCTAACCTAACCTACCCCAACCTAACCTAACATAACCTAACCTAACCTAACCTAACCTAACGAAGTTTGCAAGCGCTTTCACATTAGATATCGCAGTTCCCGACTTGTAATGGTGAAAAACACTGCATCTCACTAAGTGACATTGTTTAGTGCGGTTTTACGGCGGTTCATATCTTAACCTAACCTAACATTCGTACTTGTATTGAAAAACGCTCTATTACACTGTTTCGTTCACAATTACGATATTTGCATAACCTCACAGTTTTTCACCAACTTATTGCAGTACAGAACGCTGTATCTCACTAAATGACATTGTTCTTTAAGGTTTCACGATGCTTGCATGCGCTTTAACGAGAATATCACAATATAGCAGTTTCGCACTTGTAACGGTAGAACACGCAGTATTTGGCTTGTTCATGCCGTTTTGTGTACTTTCACAACATTTCACCTATTGCAGTTTCGTACATGCAATAAAACAACACTATCTCGTTAGATGACGTCCTTTTTGGTGGTCTCACGACGCTACATAGCTTAAACTAACATAACTCAAGCTAACCTTCGCACTTCTATCGTTAGAAAACGTTTTACTCGCAACTTTACAATGTTTTCTACAAGATTACGACGGTTTCATGCGCTTTCACATTAGATATCGTAGTTCCCGACTTGTAATGTTGAAAAACACTACATCTCACTAAGTGACATTGTTTAATGCGGTTTTACGATGGTTGATATGTCAACCTAACCTAACATTCGTACTTGTATTGAAAAACGCTCTATTACACTGTTTCGTTCACAATTACGATATTTGCATAACCTCACAGTTTTTCACCAACTTATTGCAGTACAGAACGCTGTATCTCGCTAAATGACATCGTTCTTTAAGGTTTCACGATGCTTGCATGCGCTTTAACGAGAATATCACATTATAGCAGTTTCGCACTTGTAACGGTACAACACGCAGTATCTGGCTTGTTCAAGCCGTTTTGTGTACTTTCACAACATTTCACCTATTGCAGTTTCGTACATGCAATAAAACAACACTATCTCGTTAGATGACGTCCTTTTTGGTGGTCTCACGACGCTACATAGCTTAAACTAACATAACTCAAGCTAACCTTCGCACTTCTATCGTTAGAAAACGTTTTACTCGCAACTTTACAATGTTTTCTACAAGATTACGACGGTTTCATGTGCTTTCACATTAGATATCGTAGTTCCCGACTTGTAATGTTGAAAAACACTACATCTCACTAAGTGACATTGTTTAATGCGGTTTTACGACGGTTGATATCTCAACCTAACCTAACATTTGCACTTGTATCTAAATACGCTCAATTACACTGTTTCGTTCACAATTACGATATTTGCTTGACCTCACAGTTTCTCACCAACTTATTACAGTACAGAACGCTGTATCTCGCTAAATGACATCGTTCTTTAAGGTTTCACGATCCTTGCATGCGCTTTAACGAGAATATCACAATAAAGCAGTTTCGCACTTGTAACGGCACAAGACGCAGTATCTGGCTAGTTCATGCCATTTTGTGTGCTTTCCCAATATTTCACCTATCGCAGTTTCGTACTCGCAATAAAACAACACTATCTCGTTTGATGACATCGTTTTTGGTGGCTTCACGACGCTACCTAGCTCAAACTAACCGAACCTTCGCACTTCTATCGTTAGAAAACGTTTTATTCGCTACTTTACAATGTTTTCTACAAGATTACGACGGTTTCATGCGCTTTCACATTAGATATCGCAGTTCCCGACTTTTAATGGTGAAAAACACTGCATCTCACTAAGTGACATTGTTTAATGCGGTTTTACGACGGTTCATACCTTAACCTAACGTAACCTAACCTAACCTAACCTTACCAAACCTAACCTAACCTAACCTAACCCAACCCAACCCAACCTAACCTAACCTAACCTAACCTAAACTAACCTAACCTAACCCAACCTAACCTAACCTAACCTAACCTAACCCAACCCAACCCAACCTAACCTAACCTAAGCTAACCAAACCAAACCTAACCAAACCTAACCTAACCTAACTTAACCTAACCTAACGCAACCTAACCTAACCTAACCTATTCTAACGTAACCTAACCTTACCTGACCTAACCTAACCTAACCTAACATAACCTAACGTAACCTAACCTAACCTAACCTAACCTAACGTAACCTAACCTAACCTAACCCAGCCTAACCCAACCCAACCCAACCCAACAACACCCAACCCAACCTAACCTAACCTAACCTTACCTAACCTAACCAAATTATCCTTACCTAACCTAACCTAACGTAACCTAACCTAACCTAACCTAACCTAACGTAACCTAACCTAACCTAACCTAACCTAACCCAACCTAACCTAACCTAACCTAACCTAACCCAACTCAACCCAACCTAACCTAATCTAACCTAACCTAACCTAACCTAACCTAACAAAACCTAACCTAACCTAACCTAACCTAACCCAACCCAACCCAACCTAACCTAACCTAAGCTAACCAAACCAAACCTAACCAAACCTAACCTAACCTAACTTAACCTAACCTAACGTAACCTAACCTAACCTAACCTATTCTAACGTAACCTAACCTTACCTGACCTAACCTAACCTAACGTAACCTAACCTAACCTAACATAACCTAACGTAACCTAACCTAACCTAACCTACCCTAACGTAACCTAACCTAACCTAACCCAGCCTAACCCAACCCAACCCAACCCAACAACACCCAACCCAACCTAACCTAACCTAACCTTACCTAACCAAATTATCCTTACCTAACCTAACCTAACGTAACCTAACCTAACCTAACCTAACCTAACGTAACCTAACCTAACCTAACCTAACCTAACCCAACCTAACCTAACCTAACCTAACCTAACCCAACTCAACCCAACCTAACCTAATCTAACCTAACCTAACCTAACCTAACCTAACAAAACCTAACCTAACCTAACCTAACGACGGTTGCAAGCGCTTTCACATTAGATATCGCAGTTCCCGACTTTTAATGGTGAAAAACACTGCATCTCACTAATTGACATTGTTTAATGCGGTTTTACGACGGTTCATATCTTAACCTAACCTAACATTCGCACTTGTATCTAAAAACGCTTTATTACACTGTTTTGTTCACAATTACGATATTTGCATAACCTCACAGTTTTTCACCAACTTATTGCAGTACAGAACGTTGTATCTCGCTAAATGACATATTTCTTTAAGGTTTCACGATACTTGCATGCGCTTTACCGAGAATGTCAAAACATAGCAGTTTCGCACTTGTAACGGTACAACACGCAGTATTTGGCTTGTTCATGCCGTTTTGTGTGCTTTCACAACAATTTACCTATCGCAGTTTCGTACTCGCAATAAAACAACACTATCTCGTTAGATGACGTCGTTTTTGGTGGTTTCACGACGCTACCTAGCTTAAACTAACATAACCTAACATAACCTTCGCACTTCTATCGTTAGAAAACGTTTTACTCGCTACTTTACATTGCTTTCTACAACATTACGACGGTTTCAAGCGCTTTCACATTAGATATCGCAGTTCCCAACTTGTAAAGGTGAAAAACACTGCATCTCACTAAGTGACATTGTTTTTTGCGGTTTTACGACGGTTCATACCTTAACCTAACGTAACCTAACCTAACCTAACCCAACCTAACCTAACATAACCTAACCTAACCTAATCTAACCTAACCTAACCTAACCAAACCTAACCTAGCGTAACCTAACCTAACCTAACCTAACCTAACCTAACCTAACCTAACGACGTTTGCAAGCGCTTTCACATTAGATATCGCAGTTCCCGACTTGTAATGGTGAAAAACACTGCATCTCACTAAGTGACATTGTTTAGTGCGGTTTTACGACGGTTCATATCTTAACCTAACCTAACTTTCGTACTTGTATTGAAAAACGCTCTATTACACTGTTTCGTACACAATTACGATATTTGCATAACCTCACAGTTTTTCACCATTTTATTGCAGTACAGAACGCTGTATCTCGCTAAATGACATTGTTCTTTAAGGTTTCACGATGCTTGCATGCGCTTTAACGAGAATATCACAATATAGCAGTTTCGCACTTGTAACGGTAGAACACGCAGTATTTGGCTTGTTCATGCCGTTTTGTGTGCTATCACAACATTTCACCTATCGCAGTTTAATACTCGCAATAAAACAACACTATCTCTTTAGATGACGTCGTTTTTGGTAGTTTCACGACGCTACCTAGCCTAAACTAACCTAACCTAACCTAACCTTCGCACTTCTATTGTTAGAAAACGTTTTACTCGCAACTTTACAATGTTTTCTACAAGATTACGATGGTTTCATGCGCTTTCACATTAGATATCGTAGTTCCCGACTTGTAATGTTGAAAAACACTACATCTCACTAAGTGACATTGTTTAATGCGGTTTTACGATGGTTGATATGTCAACCTAACCTAACATTCGCACTTGTATCTAAAGACGCTCAATTACACTGTTTCGTTCACAATTACGATATTTGCTTGACCTCACAGTTTCTCACCAACTTATTACAGTACAGAACGCTGTATCTCGCTAAATGACATCGTTCTTTAAGGTTTCACGATACTTGCATGCGCTTTACCGAGAATGTCACAACATAGCAGTTTCGCACTTGTAACGGTACAACACGCAGTATTTGGCTTGTTCATGCCGTTTTGTGTGCTTTCACAACATTTTACCTATCGCAGTTTCGTACTCGCAATAAAACAACACTATCTCGTTAGATGACGTCGTTTTTGGTGGTTTCACGACGCTACCTAGCTTAAACTAACATAACTCAACCTAACATAACCTTCGCACTTCTATCGTTAGAAAACGTTTTACTCGCTACTTGACATTGCTTTCTACAACATTACGACGGTTTCAAGCGCTCTCACATTAGATATCGCAGTTCCCAACTTGTAAAGGTGAAAAACACTGCATCTCACTAAGTGACATTGTTTATTGCGGTTTTACGACGGTTCATACCTTAACCTAACGTAACCTAACCTAACCTAACCCAACCTAACCTAACATAACCTAACCTAACCTAACCAAACCTAACTAATGTAACCTAACCTAACCTAACCTAACCTAACCTAACCTAACCTAACCTAACGACATTTGCAAGCGCTTTCACATTAGATATCGCAGTTCCCGACTTGTAATGGTGAAAAACACTGCATCTCACTAAGTGACATTGTTTAATGCGGTTTTACGACGGTTCATATCTTAACCTAACCTAACATTCGTACTTGTATTGAAAAACGCTCTATTACACTGTTTCGTTCACAATTACGATATTTGCATAACCTCACAGTTTTTCACCAACTTATTGCAGTACAGAACGCTGTATCTCGCTAAATGACATTGTTCTTTAAGGTTTCACGATGCTTGCTTGCGCTTTAACGAGAGTATCACAATATAGCACTTTCGCACTTGTAACGGTAGAACACGCAGTATTTGGCTTGTTCATGCCGTTTTGTGTGCTTTCACATTTCACCTATCGCAGTTTAATACTCGCTATAAAACAACACTATCTCGTTAGATGACGTCGTTTTTGGTAGTTTCACGACGCTACCTAGCTTAAACTAACCTAACCTAACCTAACCTTCGCACTTCTATCGTTAGAAAACGTTTTACTCGCAACTTTACAATGCTTTCTACAAGATTACGACGGTTTCATGCGCTTTCACATTAGATATCGTAGTTCCCGACTTGTAATGTTGAAAAACACTACATCTCACTAAGTGACATTGTTTAATGCGGTTTTACGACGGTTGATATGTCAACCTAACCTAACATTCGCACTTGTATCTAAAGACGCTCATTTACACTGTTTCGTTCACAATTACGATATTTGCTTGACCTCACAGTTTCTCACCAACTTATTACAGTACAGAACGCTGTATCTCGCTAAATGACATCGTTCTTTAAGGTTTCACGATACTTGCATGCGCTTTACCGAGAATGTCACAACATAGCAGTTTCGCACTTGTAACGGTACAACACGCAGTATTTGGCTTGTTCATGCCGTTTTGTGTACTTTCACAACATTTCACCTATTGCAGTTTCGTACTCGCAATAAAACAACACTATCTCGTTAGATGACGTCCTTTTTGGTGGTCTCACGACGCTACATAGCTTAAACTAACATAACTCAAGCTAACCTTCGCACTTCTATCGTTAGAAAACGTTTTACTCGCAACTTTACAATGTTTTCTACAAGATTACGACGGTTTCATGCGCTTTCACATTAGATATCGTAGTTCCCGACTTGTAATGTTGAAAAACACTACATCTCACTAAGTGACATTGTTTAATGCGGTTTTACGATGGTTGATATGTCAACCTAACCTAACATTCGTACTTGTATTGAAAAACGCTCTATTACACTGTTTCGTTCACAATTACGATATTTGCATAACCTCACAGTTTTTCACCAACTTATTGCAGTACAGAACGCTGTATCTCGCTAAATGACATCGTTCTTTAAGGTTTCACGATGCTTGCATGCGCTTTAACGAGAATATCACATTATAGCAGTTTCGCACTTGTAACGGTACAACACGCAGTATCTGGCTTGTTCAAGCCGTTTTGTGTACTTTCACAACATTTCACCTATTGCAGTTTCGTACATGCAATAAAACAACACTATCTCGTTAGATGACGTCCTTTTTGGTGGTCTCACGACGCTACATAGCTTAAACTAACATAACTCAAGCTAACCTTCGCACTTCTATCGTTAGAAAACGTTTTACTCGCAACTTTACAATGTTTTCTACAAGATTACGACGGTTTCATGTGCTTTCACATTAGATATCGTAGTTCCCGACTTGTAATGTTGAAAAACACTACATCTCACTAAGTGACATTGTTTAATGCGGTTTTACGACGGTTGATATCTCAACCTAACCTAACATTTGCACTTGTATCTAAATACGCTCAATTACACTGTTTCGTTCACAATTACGATATTTGCTTGACCTCACAGTTTCTCACCAACTTATTACAGTACAGAACGCTGTATCTCGCTAAATGACATCGTTCTTTAAGGTTTCACGATCCTTGCATGCGCTTTAACGAGAATATCACAATAAAGCAGTTTCGCACTTGTAACGGCACAAGACGCAGTATCTGGCTAGTTCATGCCATTTTGTGTGCTTTCCCAATATTTCACCTATCGCAGTTTCGTACTCGCAATAAAACAACACTATCTCGTTTGATGACATCGTTTTTGGTGGCTTCACGACGCTACCTAGCTCAAACTAACCGAACCTTCGCACTTCTATCGTTAGAAAACGTTTTATTCGCTACTTTACAATGTTTTCTACAAGATTACGACGGTTTCATGCGCTTTCACATTAGATATCGCAGTTCCCGACTTTTAATGGTGAAAAACACTGCATCTCACTAAGTGACATTGTTTAATGCGGTTTTACGACGGTTCATACCTTAACCTAACGTAACCTAACCTAACCTAACCTTACCAAACCTAACCTAACCTAACCTAACCCAACCCAACCCAACCTAACCTAACCTAACCTAACCTAAACTAACCTAACCTAACCCAACCTAACCTAACCTAACCTAACCTAACCCAACCCAACCCAACCTAACCTAACCTAAGCTAACCAAACCAAACCTAACCAAACCTAACCTAACCTAACTTAACCTAACCTAACGTAACCTAACCTAACCTAACCTATTCTAACGTAACCTAACCTTACCTGACCTAACCTAACCTAACGTAACCTAACCTAACCTAACATAACCTAACGTAACCTAACCTAACCTAACCTAACCTAACGTAACCTAACCTAACCTAACCCAGCCTAACCCAACCCAACCCAACCCAACAACACCCAACCCAACCTAACCTAACCTAACCTTACCTAACCTAACCAAATTATCCTTACCTAACCTAACCTAACGTAACCTAACCTAACCTAACCTAACCTAACGTAACCTAACCTAACCTAACCTAACCTAACCCAACCTAACCTAACCTAACCTAACCTAACCCAACTCAACCCAACCTAACCTAATCTAACCTAACCTAACCTAACCTAACCTAACAAAACCTAACCTAACCTAACCTAACCTAACCCAACCCAACCCAACCTAACCTAACCTAAGCTAACCAAACCAAACCTAACCAAACCTAACCTAACCTAACTTAACCTAACCTAACGTAACCTAACCTAACCTAACCTATTCTAACGTAACCTAACCTTACCTGACCTAACCTAACCTAACGTAACCTAACCTAACCTAACATAACCTAACGTAACCTAACCTAACCTAACCTACCCTAACGTAACCTAACCTAACCTAACCCAGCCTAACCCAACCCAACCCAACCCAACAACACCCAACCCAACCTAACCTAACCTAACCTTACCTAACCAAATTATCCTTACCTAACCTAACCTAACGTAACCTAACCTAACCTAACCTAACCTAACGTAACCTAACCTAACCTAACCTAACCTAACCCAACCTAACCTAACCTAACCTAACCTAACCCAACTCAACCCAACCTAACCTAATCTAACCTAACCTAACCTAACCTAACCTAACAAAACCTAACCTAACCTAACCTAACGACGGTTGCAAGCGCTTTCACATTAGATATCGCAGTTCCCGACTTTTAATGGTGAAAAACACTGCATCTCACTAATTGACATTGTTTAATGCGGTTTTACGACGGTTCATATCTTAACCTAACCTAACATTCGCACTTGTATCTAAAAACGCTTTATTACACTGTTTTGTTCACAATTACGATATTTGCATAACCTCACAGTTTTTCACCAACTTATTGCAGTACAGAACGTTGTATCTCGCTAAATGACATATTTCTTTAAGGTTTCACGATACTTGCATGCGCTTTACCGAGAATGTCAAAACATAGCAGTTTCGCACTTGTAACGGTACAACACGCAGTATTTGGCTTGTTCATGCCGTTTTGTGTGCTTTCACAACAATTTACCTATCGCAGTTTCGTACTCGCAATAAAACAACACTATCTCGTTAGATGACGTCGTTTTTGGTGGTTTCACGACGCTACCTAGCTTAAACTAACATAACCTAACATAACCTTCGCACTTCTATCGTTAGAAAACGTTTTACTCGCTACTTTACATTGCTTTCTACAACATTACGACGGTTTCAAGCGCTTTCACATTAGATATCGCAGTTCCCAACTTGTAAAGGTGAAAAACACTGCATCTCACTAAGTGACATTGTTTTTTGCGGTTTTACGACGGTTCATACCTTAACCTAACGTAACCTAACCTAACCTAACCTAACCCAACCTAACCTAACATAACCTAACCTAACCTAATCTAACCTAACCTAACCTAACCAAACCTAACCTAGCGTAACCTAACCTAACCTAACCTAACCTAACTTAACCTAACGACGTTTGCAAGCGCTTTCACATTAGATATCGCAGTTCCCGACTTGTAATGGTGAAAAACACTGCATCTCACTAAGTGACATTGTTTAGTGCGGTTTTACGACGGTTCATATCTTAACCTAACCTAACTTTCGTACTTGTATTGAAAAACGCTCTATTACACTGTTTCGTACACAATTACGATATTTGCATAACCTCACAGTTTTTCACCATTTTATTGCAGTACAGAACGCTGTATCTCGCTAAATGACATTGTTCTTTAAGGTTTCACGATGCTTGCATGCGCTTTAACGAGAATATCACAATATAGCAGTTTCGCACTTGTAACGGTAGAACACGCAGTATTTGGCTTGTTCATGCCGTTTTGTGTGCTATCACAACATTTCACCTATCGCAGTTTAATACTCGCAATAAAACAACACTATCTCTTTAGATGACGTCGTTTTTGGTAGTTTCACGACGCTACCTAGCCTAAACTAACCTAACCTAACCTAACCTTCGCACTTCTATTGTTAGAAAACGTTTTACTCGCAACTTTACAATGTTTTCTACAAGATTACGATGGTTTCATGCGCTTTCACATTAGATATCGTAGTTCCCGACTTGTAATGTTGAAAAACACTACATCTCACTAAGTGACATTGTTTAATGCGGTTTTACGATGGTTGATATGTCAACCTAACCTAACATTCGCACTTGTATCTAAAGACGCTCAATTACACTGTTTCGTTCACAATTACGATATTTGCTTGACCTCACAGTTTCTCACCAACTTATTACAGTACAGAACGCTGTATCTCGCTAAATGACATCGTTCTTTAAGGTTTCACGATACTTGCATGCGCTTTACCGAGAATGTCACAACATAGCAGTTTCGCACTTGTAACGGTACAACACGCAGTATTTGGCTTGTTCATGCCGTTTTGTGTGCTTTCACAACATTTTACCTATCGCAGTTTCGTACTCGCAATAAAACAACACTATCTCGTTAGATGACGTCGTTTTTGGTGGTTTCACGACGCTACCTAGCTTAAACTAACATAACCTAACATAACCTTCGCACTTCTATCGTTAGAAAACGTTTTACTCGCTACTTTACATTGCTTTCTACAACATTACGACGGTTTCAAGCGCTTTCACATTAGATATCGCAGTTCCCAACTTGTAAAGGTGAAAAACACTGCATCTCACTAAGTGACATTGTTTTTTGCGGTTTTACGACGGTTCATACCTTAACCTAACGTAACCTAACCTAACCTAACCCAACCTAACCTAACATAACCTAACCTAACCTAATCTAACCTAACCTAACCTAACCAAACCTAACCTAACGTAACCTAACCTAACCTAACCTAACCTAACCTAACCTAACGACGTTTGCAAGCGCTTTCACATTAGATATCGCAGTTCCCGACTTGTAATGGTGAAAAACACTGCATCTCACTAAGTGACATTGTTTAGTGCGGTTTTACGACGGTTCATATCTTAACCTAACCTAACTTTCGTACTTGTATTGAAAAACGCTCTATTACACTGTTTCGTACACAATTACGATATTTGCATAACCTCACAGTTTTTCACCATTTTATTGCAGTACAGAACGCTGTATCTCGCTAAATGACATTGTTCTTTAAGGTTTCACGATGCTTGCATGCGCTTTAACGAGAATATTACAATATAGCAGTTTCGCACTTGTAACGGTAGAACACGCAGTATTTGGCTTGTTCATGCCGTTTTGTGTGCTTTCACAACATTTCACCTATCGCAGTTTAATACTCGCAATAAAACAACACTATCTCTTTAGAGAACGTCGTTTTTGGTAGTTTCACGACGCTACCTAGCCTAAACTAACCTAACCTAACCTAACCTTCGCACTTCTATCGTTAGAAAACGTTTTACTCGCAACTTTACAATGTTTTCTACAAGATTACGATGGTTTCATGCGCTTTCACATTAGATATCGTAGTTCCCGACTTGTAATGTTGAAAAACACTACATCTCACTAAGTGACATTGTTTAATGCGGTTTTACGATGGTTGATATGTCAACCTAACCTAACATTCGCACTTGTATCTAAAGACGCTCATTTACACTGTTTCGTTCACAATTACGATATTTGCTTGACCTCACAGTTTCTCACCAACTTATTACAGTACAGAACGCTGTATCTCGCTAAATGACATCGTTCTTTAAGGTTTCACGATACTTGCATGCGCTTTACCGAGAATGTCACAACATAGCAGTTTCGCACTTGTAACGGTACAACACGCAGTATTTGGCTTGTTCATGCCGTTTTGTATGCTTTCACAACATTTTACCTATCGCAGTTTCGTACTCGCAATAAAACAACACTATCTCGTTAGATGACGTCGTTTTTGGTGGTTTCACGACGCTACCTAGCTTAAACTAACATAACTCAACCTAACATAACCTTCGCACTTCTATCGTTAGAAAACGTTTTACTCGCTACTTTACATTGCTTTCTACAACATTACGACGGTTTCAAGCGCTCTCACATTAGATATCGCAGTTCCCAACTTGTAAAGGTGAAAAACACTGCATCTCACTAAGTGACATTGTTTATTGCGGTTTTACGACGGTTCATACCTTAACCTAACGTAACCTAACCTAACCTAACCCAACCTAACCTAACATAACCTAACCTAACCTAACCAAACCTAACTAATGTAACCTAACCTAACCTAACCTAACCTAACCTAACCTAACCTAACGACGTTTGCAAGCGCTTTCACATTAGATATCGCAGTTCCCGACTTGTAATGGTGAAAAACACTGCATCTCACTAAGTGACATTGTTTAATGCGGTTTTACGACGGTTCATATCTTAACCTAACCTAACATTCGTACTTGTATTGAAAAACGCTCTATTACACTGTTTCGTTCACAATTACGATATTTGCATAACCTCACAGTTTTTCGCCAACTTATTGCAGTACAGAACGCTGTATCTCGCTAAATGACATTGTTCTTTAAGGTTTCACGATGCTTGCTTGCGCTTTAACGAGAGTATCACAATATAGCACTTTCGCACTTGTAACGGTAGAACACGCAGT